>NC_060281.1:39495215-39621140 GCF_021613505.1 Equus quagga
CCCCCCCCCCCCCCCCCCCCCCCCCCCCCCCCCCCCCGCCCCCAACATACACACAGACTCCTCAGTCTTGGTTCCCCTGTCTCGGCAATTTTTGTCGAATATTCTTTGCCTTTTAAATTCCAGGCACATTTCTAGGTCCAAGGTTCTCTCTTAACACCTTATCACTTCTTACCCTCCCAACCTCTCCGTCAAACTCGAGCTTTATCTGACCACTGGTCCCCGCCTCCCGAAGCAGAAACTGTCCACATGTTCTGTTTTTGCTCATGTGGTTCCTTCCACCAGGAAAGTCTCTGCTCACTTCTGGCAAAATCCTTTTCCCATGAATCTGCAAACGAAAGCATCCTGCTCCTCTTCATATCTTAGTTGAATTAATTCAAATCAAAGATCTTTTCCAAGCGCTCCAGCCTCTCTCTCTCCCTCCTTTGATCATCTTTTGCCACTTACATTTTAATTTTAGCACATAATCCCGTAAAATCTCCCGTCAACTGTTTTCACCTTAAACCACAGCGAGGACAGGGATACACAGTGTAGAATAACAAAATTTGAAGGGACTCCTTTTACTATCTGTCTCTATTTTATGGATGAGGACACTGAAGTAGAGACCACATAAACTAATTGTTAAACAACAACAACAAAAAATCATGTAACCAATATTTCTTTATTATGGTTCATGGGAACAAAATTCTTTTAGATCAAGTGGTCAAGGCAGTGAGGTCTCTCCAACATATTCAAACCCTGTGACTGGGATGGTGAATTTTGATACCTAGAAAATTCTTCTGAAGTATACTTGTCTTAAGCTGGTGGATCTCCCAAAACCTCATGAGACTGAAACCTAAGAAGCATGAATTTTGCTAACAATATATGGCTCATATGGTATATATGGTTCAAAGATGGTTTGCAAACTTTAATCCATTTAATAGTGGAAACAAAAACTTGGGAGCTGATGATCCAGATTGGAGGCCAAAGAGGAGTCTTCAGGAATTGGGTGTTATGCTTTACATATTTTGCTTTTTCACCAACCAACAATCAGAGATAATTGATGTTCTGGATGCCTGAGCATCTTACCCTCCTGCCCATCCTTTCTCACTTTACCTTCTTTGAGAATGAGGTTCAAGGGGTACTACCCTCTTATATCCTTGTCTCCCCAACTTTGCACATTCAACAGATATTTATAAAGTAAACACTTAAAGATGTATTGTGTGTGTGTGTGTGTGTGTGTGTGTCTGTGTGTGGTGGTGGTAGGGAAAAGAATTAAAACTTTGTGCAGGCAGAATATACCCAGGGTATTGGTCACTCCTTTTAATACACATCAAATTAAGTGTGTCAATCTCTTGTCTTGTTCTAAAGAAGGGAGGGAGAGCTGGGACACTTTCCCCTCTGCCCCTCACCTCTTTGAAACCCAAGGGGTCTGTTTCCTCTTAACTACTAAAGAGGGAAGGAAGGAAGAATACATTAAATAGGAAAGACCTAAGCACCTTAGTTCTTTCTTTACAATATATCCAGAATCAAATAATTTCTGACCACTTCCACTGCTGCCACTGCAGTCCAGGCCACCATGAATCAGCGTCCTGGCACCTCTCCCTGCTTCCTCTCACCTTGCTCTGCTACAATCTATCCTCAAACCAACAGCCCCAAGATTCTGCTGAAAGCTAAGTCAGACGATGTCACTCATCTGCTCCAAACCTTTGACCCTCTCCTGTTTCACTCAGTGTAAACGCAAAATTTAACTCATGGCCCCAAAGACATGATCTGCTTCACGATGGTCTCTTGCCCTTATGTTCTTTTACACTCTCTCTTGCTCAATCTCTCCCAGCTACCCTGGCTTTTTTTTTTTTTTTTTTTTTTTTTTTTGCTGAGAAAGATTCACTCTGAGCTAACATTTGTTGCCAATCTTCCTCTTTTTTTTTTTTTTAATGTTAGCCGCCACGACAGCGTGGCCACTGACCGATGAGTGGTGTGGTTCTGTGCCCAGGAAGCAAACCTGGGCTGCCAAAGCAGAGAATGACAAACTTTAACCACTAGGCCATCGGGGCTGGCCCCACCCTGGCTTCCCTGATGTTTTTTGCACACTGCAAGCACAGTCCTCCCTCTAGGCCTTCACACTTATTCTTCCCTCTTCCTGGAACTCTTCTTAGATATTTACTTGGTTCACATCCTTACTTCCTTTGATCAAATATCACTTCTACTGGTACTTCCTTGACCACTGCTCCCTATCCCCTTCCCTTGCTTGACTTTTTCCACAGCACCCACTACCTTTTTTTAATCAACTTTTTATTGAACACCTACTATGTACCAGGCATTTTTTTCAGGTGCTTAAGATACACCATTGAAACAAAAGAGAAACATATCAATTATATTATTAGTGTCTATATTATTAATAGATAATATGCAAATAAGCCATTTTTTTTAAAGATTGGCACCTGAGCTGGCAACTGTTGCCAATTTTATTTTTTTTTCTGCTTTTTCTCCCCAAATCCCCCCAGTACATAGTTGTATATTTTACTTGTGGGTTCTTCTAGTTGTAAGCCATTTCTAATAACGGAAATTAGTATAATTACTTTCACATTTGTCTGCTAATAAGTAGTAGACCACACTCCTAGAGGCATTGTAAATCAGAAATCCTTGTTGGAAGATCATTGGCAATTCATATCAAAAGCTTTAAAGACATATATATTCTTTAACTCAGAAATTCCACTGCTCTGATTTTATCCCAAGAAAATAGGACATATGCAGATATTTACCTGCTATAGGAATATACACACAGAGCTCTTTATAAGAATGAGGAGCAGTAACAGCAGAAGTGTATAATCAGTAAGGGATTGGTCACACATAGTATATTACTCCTAAATAATAGAAGACTACAGACCATTAAAATTATATTATATAAGCACATCACAATGGAAAAGATTGATAAAGTTGCTAAATAAACATTAAAAACTATCACTTGGCCAAAAGCATCCCATATCTAAACAAAAATATAGCATATTAAAATACAGCAAACTGGAAAAATTTGTTATCTGTATGATATGCAAAGATTGTCTTCAACTTTTTAACCCATCTCCCCTTAACCTGGCTGAGTGATGGACAAAGGGGAGATGTCATGTAAATGTTAACCTCCTCTGTCTTTATGATGTTTAGTACTTCAAAATTCAAGATTGGTGGGGATCTCCTACCAAAAACCAGGAGGGACACACTGTAGTTGCAGAAAGTTAGATTTGTTGTCTTGTTGCAATGAGGGAGATAAAACACCATGGTGAATTATTAAGTGACTCAGCAATTCAATGATTAGGTATCTTAATGACCTTTATGTAGAAGGTGAGAGGATCAAAGCAGAACTATAGCTATAATTGGTAAAAAAAAAAAAAAAAAAAGAAAGAAAGAAAGAAAGAAAGAAAAAAGCAGCAGTCACTTATATTACCGAGGAAAGAGGGGATGTTTGATTATTTTTGTTCTTTGGACAATGTTCTTCTTTTTTATCAGTGCTCAGACATGATTATGGACTATTTTTGTTTTTATTTTGCTTCATAATGCTGACAAAGTGGCCTTGTCTGTCGGCATTCTTTGAAATTATTTATGCTCAACAGGACATGACTAGGCCTTAGTTGTGAGTGCCAGGCCGGCTTCTAGCAACACCGAGGCCTAGCTGTTAATGTCAGACCAGTTCCTGGCTGTCAGGGGCTGCTTTCCTCTTCAAAATGCATGTAATTTATACATTTGATAACTTATTTTTAATATGAAATACAATAAGGTTTAATATTAATAGGAAAGGATTAATGATTTCTAAAATTCATAAATCTGCATTGACTCTTCTTATGATTAAATTATTGGCCTCAATTCTTCATTCCTTCCTGTACCAAACCCTATGCCTAATAACTTCTCAGTTCCTCTTTAAGAGATGGACTCTCCTTCCAGGCCGCTTGTCATTGGGTTGGAGCATGAGAAAGATTTTGGCCACTGTGACATTAGCAGACATGAGTCAAGCAGGGTTTTTAAATATACCCTCATGGTTGGGCCGGCCCTCATGCATCCTTGCCATCTTCACGGGAGGAATTTTCCTCTGGGTAGCTGGTGTCCTTTCACTCATAGTCCCAGGATGAACATACTTCAAACTAGCAGAGCTCCTGCAGCGAGGAGCTGAGGAGCCAAGCGGAGCTGTCCCCACAGTTCAAAGTACAGCCTTAGCTAAGCTTAGCTCAGATCAATCACCTTCCGATGCCTGAGTAATAAATGCTTGTTGTTATATGCTTTTAAGTATCTGTGGGGTTTTTTGTTATGGAGCAATAGGTGATTGAAACACATAGTTTTTCTCCTTCCAGGTCATAATAAAAGTCCTTACATTTTTGAACCTCTCTCCTCTAATATATAATTTACTTACATATTATAAAATCTACTCGTTTTTCTTCTGTTCTCTGTGTTGCTCCCTTCCCCTCCTCCTACCCCCCAAATCTCTTAAGGACACGGATTTTTGTGTACTTTGTTCACTGTGATCCTAGAATCTTAGATCTTACATCCTAGAATCCTAGAGCTTAGACTAGTGGCCGGGGATGGAGATCGGAACCTGGTAGGTGCTCCATAAACATTTAAATGTATGAATCTGCTCTTTTGCTGTCCAGCAGGGCCCAACTCCCAGTGTTTGTAATCCACACCCAGGAATCTTTCTTCTTTATTTCTGTTCTTGTAGTCACTCTTTTCATCCATCTCTAAAGAGTGTTTGGTTATCTTTTTTTGAATCCCCTTCTCAAAGCAGAAAGGCTTACACTTCTACAGGAGGGTGCATATGTTTTTATTCTCTGGATTTTGGGACAGGCCCCAAGGCTTCAATGACTATTTAAGGTTCAGGATGTGTGCAGATGGCCCTTTTCCAATTTTCTTCTCTTTGGCACTTTCCAGTCTGGAAAGGCTGTCTTTGCCTTTTGGTATCCCTTTGCTGTTAATGCAGGAAAAAGGAGAAGGAAAAAGAAGACAGAGGGAAAGAATTTGTGTCAGGAAGATTTTTATCTTCTTGGATCACAATTTACACTTCCATTAAATGCCTGGGGAGGGTGTGCGCCTCCAAAGAAAGTCTGGGTCATCCTCTGGTCCAGAGGATTAAATGCTCGCCAGGGAGAGAGGAGGAAGATTTCGCACATTCTTGGGAAAGCGGAAAAATGCTAGCAACATAAGTATTTCTTAATTGTATCTTTGTTCGCTTTAAAAGATTGCTCTTCTTTTGAGCTTATATCCTTTCTCTGGTTCATAAAAGGATATTTAGCGTAAATGGTATGTTTTACAAGGAAGAAAGCAGGGAGTGGTTTTATACAAATTAAGATTTTGAAACTTTTTTGGTTTGAGAAATCTCAACGTCTGGGAATCAACCTTCAAGCCTCAACTTTTGTGTACAATTTGGATTCTACAGATGACTAGAGGGAACCAGAGTCACATGGGCGACTAAGAAAGAGCCTGGGGAAAGGAAGAGGCAATTATTACCTTAATATTCATTGTTCTGACCTAACAAAAGCAGTCATGCACCCCATGTGATTTGAACCAATATTCAGACCTGGAATCAAACACCATATATTTCACCATGAAGTTAACAATTGGAAATTACTGTTTCTTCATCTTAAATTATTATTAAATTCAGTTTATTTAGGCATGCATGAAAATGTGTTTTTATATATTTTGCACAGCTATCTCCTCTGTCTTCCTGTTTGCATACACACTCTGTGAACAGTTGGGCTCTTTAATGAGCTTAATATTTGTGTTCTGTAATTTAGGTTTGAATATGAGCTGTTTTCATCCTTTTGACAGCAACAAAACCAAAGGAAAGAGGAAGTTAAGATGGATAGTGAGGGGAGGAGAATACACATTCAGTAACATAGACTCCAGCAGCAGCTATAACTTCGAAGGACACAGACTCAGACTAGAAGAGAAATGTGAAGGGACTGTAGCCCAGGGCGAAGCCAGTGGGAAGGGGGAGCAACAGGTTCCCCACTGTGCTAGTCACTGGGGCCTGGCGTTCGTCTGAGATTCAGCAGTTCCAGAGAGCTCGGTTTACAGACCCGAATTCCCTTTTTCAAGAAGCTCGGGACAAGCCGAGCCTGTAAAAATGAAAATGGGGCGCTCAAAATCCAAATTTGGGGAGAACTTGAGAGCCTCCAAATTATTGGAAAACCTTTCAGGTTTTGACTTTCAGCCCCTCTTCACCCCTGACATTGGTTCTCCCAAGGCTTTTGAGAATGACCTCTTTAGAGTAGAGCGCGAAGAAAGAAAAGGGTTCTGAAGACATAAGTAACAGGTGATTCCCCTTCCCCCAGGAGAAATGGTAAGAAGTTTTCACAAGAGAGCATGAAAACTTAACCACGAAGGGATTCGAACCCTCAATCTTCTGATCCGAAGTCAGACGCCTTATCCGTTAGGCCACGTGGTCCGCGAGAAGCCGACCTTGCTGTAACACTTAAAAAGTACAGCGACCTTTCTGCCCCGTCCTGAGTCCTACGAGTCATGTAATGACAAAAAGGCCGCCGCGCCCGCGCCACCTGCGCTTTTCGTCATCGGAAAACGGAACCTCGAGATTACGCGGGTTATTTGGGGCCACGGAGTCGGCCTTTAGGAAGGGTAGGGACTGCCAATGATTTCGGTCCTGCAGTATATAGGGACTCCGTGGAGAGAAAAGTCGTTCACTCTACGACTCCCGAGCAGAAAACCTGGAGTTTATGGCATCTAAAATATGGCAAAATATTGCATATTGTCTTCACGGACGGATATTTTTTAATAGGCTAACTCAGAGTTTCTTCCCTATTAATACTCACCACATTCACCATCTTCAGACCCGAGGTACTTGGGATGTCGGTCCGGACTGTCGTCACGGAAACTGCACCCAGGAAGGCAGTCTTCCTAAAGGCAGCGTCTGTACGAATATCTTTCTCTCCATCCTGCGTGGATATCTGCAGGCCCCCAGGCATAACAATTTCCCCCTTCCCAAGCTCTTCTAGTACTTTCTCTGATGGTTATAATATGACGTTTGAGCACTTTTGACAGTATGTCTCTATCTAACGAAGAAAGGAATGCTTTTCTTGGTGTTTCTCAGGGGTTTAGAGAGCTCCAGGGCCATTACTATTATTTGAGGCTTCCACATCTTAAGAAACAAACACTACAGTAGGACTACAAAAATAGTGACTGTTCACAATTTTTAAATTTAACAGATGAGTCAACACAAAACATGTTGCATTAAAATCAGTCTATGGACGAGGTGTTTATAGAATTTATAATGTGCTGTAGAGTGCTTGGCCTAATAACGTGATACAGATCTAAAGTTATATTTTGGATTGCTTCTTTCAGCCTTGTCAGTGAATCTGTGTGACCTCAGGCACCTTGTTTGAAGATAATGTCAGCAGTCCACACATGAGGCGTTTCCTTGATTTTCTTAAATCCTAGACTCACTGGGCGCATTGGCCCTCCTGGCTCACTTATGAAAGGTCTTGGCTTTTCTTGACTAGTAAATTAGCAGCTTCTGGAGCACAGAATGAGGCCTTTTACATAGTCTTTCTTTCCCTGGTCACAGAATAACATCTGGCAAATAGTAGCAGCTTAATAAAAATGGGCTGAATTTCTCAAATACATTTTTTTTTTGAATTTTGCAATCATCTTTAATGTGGAGATTATTAGCAAAAAGATTCTTCTATCCTGCAAAAATCTGAATGTGGACTTTTTCTTCTCTCTCTTTCTCTCTTCCGGGAAGCAGGAAGATGGTGGCTAAAGCATCGTGGGTAGTGTTGGTGGAAGTGGTTAAATTCTGGATACGTTCTGAAAGATTTGCTGATTGAAGTGAGGATGTGAGAGAAACAGAGAAGTCATGTATATCTCCAAGATTTTTTGCTACACCAACAAAGTTTCCATTTACCGAGATGGGGACCACCACATGAGCAGCATTTTGGGGTGCAGTGTGAGTGTGAGTCAGGATCAGAAGTGCTGTTTGGACATGTTAAGTTTAAGTTGTGCATTAAACATGGAGTGGAGCTGACCAATATGGAGTGGTCAAATTAAGGTGATATATATATTTATATATACATGATGAATATATATATATATATATAGTGAATATATATATTGAGGTGAAAAAAAGTATGTTCTAAACTCCCCATCTCCTCTCTCCCATCTTAGAAGAGAAATGACTTGCTGAAAAATAAACCAATGAAGCTCTGTCCACTCATTTGGTTCCTCCCTCCTCCTCAGGAAGCGCAGGAGGGAAGTGGAAGGAGGAGATGGCAGAGGAGATAGCCAAGACTGAAGCATCTGATTTGGCGGAGAAACCACCATCTTTGAGAAGATCATCGGCAAGGAAATCCAGCCAAAATCATTTTTGAGGATGACTGATGTCTCGTTTCCATGACATTTCCCCTCAAATACCAACATATTTTCTGGTGATACGCAAGTAAACGTGTACCCCAGATATCCGTAGCAGATGATGAGGAAAGCCGTGGACATTTAATGATTGTTGACAAGAAACGTGCTGCTGATCTGGGCCTGAGGAAGGGTTATGAAGAGCAGTGAATGAGGGTTCAGATGGGAGACAATCTGTCACATTCATCTCCATGTTCTTGGAGGCGGGCAGATGAATTGGCCTCCTGGTTTAGTAAGCTTTAGGGATAATTTTCTCTTTTCTAGGCAATGATCAAGTGGGCAAGTTTCAATATGTCAAATAGGTGTACTTATTTTTGCCTGTATATGGAGAGATTGAAGAAATAATGTTTTTAAAAGATACATTATAAAAGACATTTGTTGCATGGTTTACCATGAAAACAAACAAAAACTAAAAAAGAATCAAGGACCAGACTACAAACTTGAAAACTCCAGAGACTTTTTTCTAATGAGAGAATTTGATCATATTACTCCTTTGATCAAAATTGGTCATGGTTTCCTACTGCCCATAGAAAAACAAAATCTAAACTTGTTTGTATCAAATACTCCCTTCCTTATGACCGGCCCTTTCCCTATCTCTTCTGCCACAACTCCAGCCTGTATTGTAAGACCTAAAATTTTAAGTGCTCCCTTGACATCTTTGAGCCTCACAAGGCCCCCAAAAGGCCTAACTGTGAGTTCACCTGCTCTCAGCAGATACTCCTTCCACCAGGCCAGCTCCTCTATCAGCCAGACCAGGTGCCTCCCGCTGGCTCCTCAACCTAAAGGGTTTCATCTCACTGTTAGCCCCTGAAACTATTAAAATAAGACAATCACATTTTCTGAAGGGAACCAGGGGTCACCCCACCCTCTGGTTACTACAAAGCTTACCTCCCACTGTCCCTGCTGGTTCACTCTGCTTGGGAATCTAACCCCTGTGTGGCTCCACATGGCATGCAGTGTCCTCCTCTTCCAGGTAGCGGGTATATGTGACTAGTAACCTGCTACCAACCTCATTTGTCCAGTGTTGAGTGTCATGTGTTCGGCCATCTCATATTATTCAGGCAGAGGATCCCTTCTTCGCCAACAGGGTGAATAGGAGGTGATCAGGACACAGCCCCTTTTTTTCCTCTCCAAATCCCCCTTCTACCATCTCCGTCACCTCCATATTCTATCACATTGAATTTTCTGTAGTTCTCAAGAAATCCTTAACGATTATGCCTCCTTGTGTTTCTTCTGCCTAGAATCCTCTTCTTTTTGACTTCCTGGCAAACTCTTACTCATTCAAGTTTTGACTCAAAATCTACCACCTTTTCTGAATCAGGCCACTGCCAGGGCAAAAAGTTAACGGAGGAAATCGATTTCCCTCAGTTTTCACGTATCTCTCTAGCCATGGTGATGACCCTTCGTCATACTCTGAGAATTAAAATACTAGAATGTTCACGTAGTTGCTGGGTAATGATGATGTTCTCTACCTGAAGTAGAGGGTCATTATGAACCAGGTGGTCACATATTTAAAGTAAACATGAAAATTCATGTTAAGTACCTGGTGTCTGATTTAGAGTCCACTCCATGGTTGGTCACATGGTAGGTATGTAACCAGCTCCTTTTACAAACTTTGGGCTCCATTTCTCAAATGGACTTTGGAGGACAAGAAAGCCCTCTCTAGTCTTTCCTTGTGTATATCTTTTTCCTGCTGTGTCTGCACTTTTTCCTTTGCTGTGATAAATCTTAACCTTGAGAATATGTTGAATCAGGTGAGTTCTTTCAGTGAATCACCCAACTAGTGGGTGGCCATGGGGCCACCAGAAACAACCATCATTTCCACTTGTTCCCACTGCATTTAGTGTATAATCTTTTTTAAAGAAATATCTTATTGTGCTATGCGTACTTACATGTATTCTTGTTTAAAAGCATGTCTAGACTGTAGGCTACTTAACGCCTTTTCTTAGCACCCAGCACAGGATCTGACATAAATCCCTTAATAGGAATCCATTCTGAAGGAAAGAAATATCAAACAGTCCACACATATACTTTAAAAAATAAGCACAGAGAATAGTTCTGTTACAGACTGTAAAGGAAGGTAGAGGATAGAGACACATTTACCAGTAGCGACTGCAGAAGCGGTTTTCTCAGGTCAGAGTTCAATCGTGGCCACCAAAACTGCACTCTGCCTTAAACTGTCACTTATTTACTCCAAAGAGTAAGACTGGTAGTTGAAAGAATCTGTACCAGGATGGCCAAGAGGATATCTAGTCGATGGCCTTATCACATGGACACAACGACCTAACAAGTAGTGCTTTCTGAATTATGTAGAGAAGGAAATAAAACTCCATACCTCAGCTTCCATCCCTACCCTCACCCCTGAACTCAGCGTATTTCAGCATTTTCCTGGCTTCATGGCGCAATAAGAACTGTCATGATAACTGGTGGCAACGATAGCTCGGCCACTTTGGCAACCAGAAGAAATCTGGTTTACTATGAGAGGACATATTAGTTAGTGACAACTGAGTATCCATGAACGACATTCTTACCTGTAGAGGACGTAATTTCACCTTTATTTTCAGGAAATAATTTTAATTTCAGAATTTTTTCTTAAAGAAGGGCTCCATTTCATTTTGTTTCCTTATTGTGACACTAAGCTACAGAATTTCAACTGAAGAGGGAAAAAAGTACACTATAGCAGAGGATGGTTTCGATCCATCGACCTCTGGGTTATGGGCCCAGCACGCTTCCGCTGCGCCACTCTGCTTCTCGCTAAAGCAGTACTTCTAAGAACATTGTTAACTGTACTCAGAGGCTATTTACTCACTAGCTTTTAGGAAGTCTGCGGAAGGTCGCCTATTTATTTCAATATTTTGGCTACCAAAAGTTGCCAGTTCTCTTTAGAATAATGTCGCTACCAGAAACAAGGAGAAAACAAAACTGGGAGTAGAGAAGTAAACATTAACACATTGTTACTGGGCGCAGAGGTGGGGGGTGGCTAGACAGTCAAACGAGAATCACAGGTTTTAATAAACAGGGAAGGAAAACAAACCAGGAAAGGAACCCGGGCTTCCGCGCGGCAGGCGAGAATTGTGCCACGGAATCACGAACCACGTATTCGCCTTCGGAAAGAAAACTCTTTTAGTCAGATTTCTTTCGGTTGGAGATAGAGACGGTGATGCCTCGCAATTTTTAAACTCCTCCGCAGGTGGCTTTCGCTTCGGAGGGGCTTTGCCGCAGGGAACAGAAATGCCAGAAACACTAAAGGGGGCAGCAAAGCAGCACTCTGCATTCCAACGAAGATTGCTGCAGTTCTGGGCATGTGGGACAAGGCTCTTGTGCAATCGTCCGAACGCATCCCAAGCAGTAAAAGATAACCAGTCAAAAATGTGAATTTCTTTAGTCTGACGCAGTTGTAAAAAAAGATCCGAAAATTCCCAATTGGGGACGCAGACCGTGCCGGAGACGCTTCCGCAGAGGGTCCCCTCGGCGGCCGGGTAACCGAGTGAGCAGTGACGTCATTCCAAAGTGGTCTGCGAGGGGCGGGGCCGGCAGGCCGAGCGGACGTTCCCGCCTGCGCGCCTTCAGTCTTCAATTAGGTCCGCAATCCGGACATATAAAGAAATTGCCCAGGTCTTTCTGTCGCTGTTTTGGAGTTGGTCTGAGCGGCGTCATTATGTCTGGTCGTGGCAAAGGCGGAAAAGGACTGGGAAAAGGGGGTGCTAAGCGCCACCGGAAGGTCTTACGGGATAACATCCAGGGCATTACCAAGCCGGCTATCAGGCGTCTGGCCCGCCGTGGCGGCGTTAAGCGCATTTCTGGCCTTATCTACGAGGAGACCCGCGGTGTGCTCAAAGTGTTCCTGGAGAACGTGATCCGGGACGCGGTCACCTACACCGAGCACGCCAAGCGCAAGACCGTTACTGCCATGGATGTGGTTTACGCGCTCAAACGCCAGGGTCGCACTCTTTACGGCTTTGGTGGTTAAGTTGTCTGTGTTCAGCTAGTTACTGCATCTAATCAAAGGCCCTTTTCAGGGCCGCCCACGTATTTCCATAAGAGAGCCTAGCATTTTTATTGGAACGTTTCGGTGTTGCTAGCTAGTAAGTGCGTAGCTTGGTTGCGTTTAAAACTCGTCCCGTTTTAAGACAGCTGTAGCTTTAAGATCACCTATTTGAAAACGGGGTATTTTATGGCATTAAGCTTACATACGTTGTTGCCTTAGTGTTTAAGTGTAAAGATTTTCGGATTATTGTTTTTTTTGCCGGTGAATCTCGCGTAGCATTGTTCATCTGCTTCTCCAAGAAGCTGCTTGCTTAGTGCTCCAGTACTTAAGTCGTGTGTGCGTGGTTTTTGAGTTCTACGGAGAAGTCGGGTTTAACTGCCCGGAGGTAGCGGGGCGATCCTGCCCTCCCCTGCCTGTGTTCCCCTGCGCAAAATGGCGGAGAGGGCGAAGAACAAAGAAAGCCCGCGCGCCGGCGGCGGCAAGGGGCGCCCCGGAACAAAGCGACTCTGTGGGCGGAAGGGCGCGTTGCCCTAGGCAGGAGCGCGCGCTCCTGGACCCGGGAGGCCGCGCGCTGCTGTTTTTCCTTGGCGAATCAGCCTTTGTTGTAGAGGAAAACACATTTGGGGAAAAATTAAAATACACAAGTGGGGAGAGCTGGCAAGTGTTCAGCATAGAGGCTAATATATTTCTGACATCCTATTATGGAAACTTAGGATGTTACTTAATGATCAATGATATATAAATGTCACCTAAATTTGTCAAGTGGACGTGATAGCGTTTTTTTTTTTAAAGTATACATAGAGGCATCAGGCTATTTCACCCCAAATTATTAGGTATGCACTATAAAAAAAGTTACATAATCAGACAACGAAAACAAAATTCCCTCATATCTATCAGTTAGTTCACATTTAAAAAAATCCCTATTTTATGCCCCAAATATCTTAAGAGTTCAGATTTGCTCAGAGGAAGATGCCAGCACGCCTTTGGTTGCCTGAGGTCTCTTTAGGTACAACAGTTTTCTCCTCTTTCCTCAGCCCCACTTCTTGTTTTGGACATTGATTTGCTGGAGACCTAACCTTTAGAATGTCCTTCTGGTTTGGCTTGTTTCCTAAATGGGGTCATTTTACTTGACTTCTATACCCTGTATGTCCTACAAGGTAGAAGTTATTTCCATAGACGTGATTGAAATCATGTTAATTTTGTTGTCAAGGAACAGATTATAGATGCTATGTATAGGCTATTTGCACATCAGGGGCACATGAGGTCAGGCTTATCCAAATTCGAGATGATGGATTGATCACTGGTTTAGGGAGATTAATTCCATTGTAAAATCAGGTTTTCCCTCCCTGTGGTCAGCAGGTAATCTGTACGGTGATACTTTGACTTCGGGAAAATCAAGGGAGCCATTTTGAATCTCGTCTAAAAGATACGGACTCTAGTGCTTAAATAAGAAAAGAACCAGATGTTATCGGAGCTAAAGCACCAGTTTGAGGAGATAAAGTTATATGAGGATAATTTACCAAACAAACAGCACTGTTCTATGCTCTGAGAATTAGAGCATTGAATAACAGTGAACAAAACATTTCTGTATTTGTGGAGCTTATATTTTATTGGAGTGGGGATAAACAAACCAGGTAAAACAGATAGTGTGTCATGGTGCTAAGTGCCCTGCGGATCACTGAAGTAGGGAAAGACATCAAGTGTGGAGGAAGGAGGTGATGTTTGAAATGTTATGGTCAGGAAAGGCTTATGATAAAGTGATGGTTGGGGAAAAACGATTGAGAAAGGGAAGTTCCAAATAGAAGGAAGACCAAGAAGGAAAGCCTGGAGGCAACAAAGAGTTATGGTGGCAGAGGAGGGGTGAGGTTGTGTGGAGGAAAAGGAGATAAGGCCTGAGAGGCAAATGGAAGTGAGCACTTCCTGTGTGGACTTGTAAGCCAGTGTAATACTTTGACTTTACTCTGCCTGAGGTAGGAACCTTTGCAGGGTTTTCGGCAGAGGCTGGACATGATCTGATTTATATTTTAAAATGATCAGATGTGCTGGTGGAGAATAGACTGTGATGGGGCCAGGGTAGGAGTGGGAACGCAGCTGAGTGATGACAGTGGCTTGGCCCAGTGTGTTAGTGTAGGAAGCTGTGAAAAGTGCCTTGATTCTGTATATATTTTGAAGTTAGGGTTTCTAGTTTTTTCCTGAGCTAGTGAATGTAGAGTATGAGAGAAAGAAAATTCTTGGATGATCTCAGTGATTTTAGCCCCAACAACTGGGATAGAGATGCCAATTGCTAAAACTGGGAAAACTATGAGAGGAAGATGTTTTGGGAGAATCAGAGGTTTAGGATTGGCTGTGCATCGTTTGAGATGCTTGTTATATACCTAAGAGGAATATATGAAATAGGCCGTTGGGTATATGAGTCTGCAGTTTAGGGAAGAAGTCTGGGCTGGAAATCTGATTGGGAGTTGTCATGGTATAACTACCATGAGACGAAAAAAGCCACAAGATCGGATGACATCTCTTAGGAAAGAGGGTTGATGATGAAGAGAAGCAGTTCAAGGACTGAGCCCTAAGTCAGAAAAATGAGTGTTTGCTCTGTATTCATGACATGTGAATTCATAACTTAGAATTTTACAAGTGCCTTCTTCTGTAATTCTCCCTCCCTCCTGTGATTCTCAGAACAAGCAGAATAAATATTATCCTAAGATAGGATAGGGGAAATAGGCAAGAAATCTGCTTTACTCCTACCCTCCTCTGATTAGCTGAGCTGAGTCAGAAACACTTTTTCCAATTTTGAAATGCAGGGATTTGAACAAATCAGTGGTTCCCAAATGCTCATCTATGGATAGTGTTAGTATGTGTCAAAGTTTTCTCCATTCTGTGTCAAAATGAGAACATTTCCTTAATATTAAATTTTAGTGTAGTAAATTTTCCTTAATATTAAAAATTAATTCAATTTCTTTGGTATAAAGGGCCAAATTTATTTAGCATAAAGATTTCTTATTTTAAAGTTACCACCCTTAATACCATCGAGGTGATAAGAGGATAATTCTTTCATGAAATAAGACTGATAATAGTCTTCTAAATTGTTGGCAACGCTACATCAGTCTTTGGGGGTGACCCTAGCTTTTCCTAGTCTGGGAATGATTGTAGACAATGATTTCTTGATTCTCTTTGAGTTTTAAAAGTGTAGCTACTTTTTTGAAGATGGCTCTTCATTCTGGCCAGATACTACAGGGAGGTTGGGCAAAGGGAGCAAGGGGCATGGGGAGAAAAAAGGTAAAAAAAAGTTAATAATCAGCTCTTATGTGAGTTCCCAGGGTTCCTTCCTTATAACCAACACATCTGACTATTAAATGAGGTACTCAGTTCTAGCACCAGAAGGTCCCTGGAAAATACGCCACATATTACTCGAATTGGCAAGCAAAGGCAGGGAAGTCTGACAGGCACTAGGTTGTCCTCAAAACAGTTCAGGGGAAAGAGATGGTTCTAAAGAGGGGTGTAGACTGTTAAAAGGGATTTGCCAGACAAGGAACCCTAACTGGTCTCAAATGCTAGTAGGCTTTTTGGCCCACTGCCTTGTTCAAGGCCTCAGGAATCTGAGATTCCAATGTGGGCACCCAGGACACTTTCCTTATGTCACTTCAACCAGAGGCTGTAGCCACAGCTAATATTTTAGAGAATGTTCTCTGTGCAGGCACCATCTTGAGTGCTTTACTTGTCTTCTTTTATTGATCACCCCAGCAATGCTATGTGGTAGTAACTAATTACTATTCCCATTTTAGAGGTAAGGACATCCTCACAGAGGGTTTAAGTAATTTGCCCAAACTTAGCATTCAAACAGGCAGTCAGGACTGTGTCAAGTCCTGGGGGATTCCCCCTTAAACTGTGCTTGTTTCTTTCTTTCATGAAAACATTGTCTTAAAATTTATATAAAATTAGCTTTGGAGAGCAAGAAATGAATGTCTTAATTATACATGGGGTTTAAGGAATTTTCTTCACAAGCCCCATTACAAAATTGAGTCACTTATTTCATGTTTACAGCAATCTCCTATGTAGGCATTTGTAGATTAAAGACGTAGCTAATAAGTAGTGTAGGGGAGGAGGACATTTCCTCTCCCCAAATGGGGGTTCGTCTGGCTGGAGAACGAATTAAATTCACATGAGACAGAATAGCAAGAGAAAATTAAACAAAGCTTTATGAGGAACCATGGCCCGGGGCCTTTCTTCAAGGAAGAAAGGGCACCGAAGAAGTGGCGTGCACAGAGTGGTTATATAGCCCCCAAACGGGGTGTTTCACATGTCATTGAAATGTCCCTCCCACAATAGTCACAAGATTGCCCTATTGGCACAGTGCTTGATGGACACAGCAGGTAATGGTCTGCTTTCTCGGTGGGTGTAGCAGGAGGCAAGTCTATGTCTGGAGCTGGGCGGTCACAGGTGAGCGCAGCAGCAATCGGTTCCTAGCCTAAGGAAAGATGCTTAATCCTTAAGGAATGCCAAAGTTGGGAGGGGGAGGGAAGTCAGTTACAGGAGGTTACCAGACTAGCACAATAAAATGCAGATTTTAAGTCCTTGCCTTTGGTATTGATTAAGAGTTTTTGGAGAGTAGGTCATCGCCTTTCTTCTTCCTGGTACAGAGAGGGAGGCACCTTTTACAGATAGAGATTTACCTTACAAATGTAAATGTGTCCTAACAAAGGGCAAGTTCCATTCCTCCTTCCCTGTCCCAGTTTATCAAAAGCAATCAGCCTCAAATAATCCTGATGCCAAAGAGACATATCTTGGGGTGGCCAATTCCAGGTCCCCACAGTAGAAAATGAAGTTTTTGAACTCAGGTTTACACTGCCAACACCCATGGTTTCCCCCACACACCACAGTGCCCAGAAAAGGTAAACTTGCTGCCAAGTGTTCCTTAGGTTCCAAGTCTCACTATATATATATATTTTAAAGGAAACTGGCTGATGGAAGGACTTTGTTGTGCCCTGAAGAACATGTGTATCTTCTGACCAGTTTTACTTTGATTCCAATGCTCTATTTTCCCTTTCACCCTATTTCCCCATTCCTGTGATTGCAGCTAGCCTCTCGCTTGCAAAAATCTAACAAATAGTGTGGAAAGAGTCCTTTGAATTAGACAGACAGGGATTCAGATCCCAGTTTTATTTATCTATGTGTGTAAGAGGCTAGTTACTTAACCTTAATTCCTCAGGTCATTCAGCTGTAAAATGGGAGATTCCATTTCACAGGCGATTGCAGGATAAAACCAGCAAGTTGCTAAGGAGAGGCACCCAAATGTTGATTTCTTGTAACCCTTCTCTCTTAAAATCCTAGGAAATAAAGAAGCAGCTGTGGACAACGTCATTCTAGGACACAAAGGAGAAAGTTTAGGAAGAGCTGGGAATTCTCAGGGCTGAAAAGTGAAAAGGCTGACAGATTGAGGCAGATTCCTATCTTTACCCAGCAGGAATCACAGGTGGTTGAACTAACACTGGAGACTTTCACTTGCTTCCTCCTCCCTCATGTTATCTTGTTGCTTGTAGTGTCTCTTACACCCTTGTATATTAAGCTGGGTAGAAAATTCTAGTGGATGATAAGACAGAGTTCCTGACCTTGCCAAGAGGTAATAATGAGCTACGTGAAATAATCCATGAACGATGTTTCCTGTGAAATTAGTGGACTTGGAACGACGCGCGTATGACAGACTGGCAGAGATGTGCTGTGGGTTAGAAACACAGGCTGCACAGGTGGTTTCTCTCAGTGGCATCTCCAGCCATTTGCAAGCTAACATAGCAAGCTCCAAAATGTTTCATTTTTTCAAGAATACTCTATCTTCTCACTTTTGTTCAGACTTAGGAGCACTCAAAATTGTTTAAGACTCAGTATTTTCCCCTGGTTACTTCCGATCAAGGGAAATCAGGATGACAAAATGAAACCAAAACTGGAAAAAACACGCTCGTGGTGGAAACAGCTCTAGATCAAAGAGATCAAAACAGAACCCTACGATACGTCTTCCTTTAGTAATTAAGCGTAGGAGCCAAATGGAACACACTGTAGTTAACTGCATAGATTTACTACTAGGTGTTCCTTACAAATTGTAACAGAAAATAACGTGTCCCAAAATTTTAATAAATTCCTACTACACTGAGTGCTATAGCCATTTTCAACATGTTTGGAGAGTTACAGATCTTTGAGACAACGTGGGTGGCTCTTAAAAGAGCCTTTTGAATCCTTGGCGCTGTTACAGATACCTTTACTTGGAGCTGGTGTACTTGGTGACGGCCTTGGTGCCCTCCGACACGGCGTGCTTGGCCAGCTCCCCGGGCAGCAGCAGGCGCACGGCCGTCTGGATCTCCCTGGAGGTGATGGTCGAGCGCTTGTTGTAATGCGCCAGGCGCGACGCCTCGCCCGCGATGCGCTCGAAGATGTCGTTGACGAACGAGTTCATGATGCCCATGGCCTTGGACGAGATGCCGGTGTCGGGGTGGACCTGCTTCAGCACCTTGTACACGTAGACGGAGTAGCTCTCCTTGCGGCTGCGCTTGCGCTTCTTACCATCTTTTTTCTGCGCCTTGGTCACCGCTTTCTTAGAACCCTTCTTCGGGACCGGAGCGGACTTCGCTGGTTCAGGCATGACAGAAACCTAACCTATACTTCTAAACTAATACGAACAAAATACCTAGCTAGTGAAAACCCCTAGTATTTGTTTGATGTATATGCAAATTAGGGATCGAAAAGTGAGGATTTCTGATTGGTTATTTTACTATCTTCACTTCTGATAGGCTCTTTTTACGCCAACTCTCATTGGCTCTTCCGGTAGCTCCACCTTAGCTAATTTGACCCTTCAACTCTACGCGCTCTACGTAAATTAGAAGGGGCGTTGTTTTAGACCTTCCTTTTGATTGGCTGCAATGTGTGTTCGGTCACTCGCATAGGCTGTTTTACCAAACCGGCGCAGAGTATAATAGTCTAGCTTCTTGCGCTTTGTGAGCTACAATTTCTGCAGTTCTTTTTCTGTTCTGTGTGCTTCAGTATGTCTGGACGCGGAAAACAGGGAGGTAAGGCTCGTGCCAAGGCCAAGACCCGCTCTTCTCGGGCCGGGCTGCAGTTCCCCGTGGGCCGAGTGCACCGCCTGCTCCGCAAGGGTAACTACTCCGAACGGGTGGGGGCCGGTGCTCCCGTTTACCTGGCGGCGGTGCTGGAGTACCTGACGGCCGAGATCCTGGAGCTGGCGGGCAACGCGGCCCGCGACAACAAGAAGACGCGCATCATCCCGCGCCACCTGCAGCTGGCCATCCGCAACGACGAGGAGCTCAACAAGCTACTGGGCAAAGTAACCATCGCGCAGGGCGGTGTGCTGCCCAACATCCAGGCGGTGCTTCTGCCCAAGAAGACCGAGAGTCACCATAAGGCCAAGGGGAAGTGAATCAACTGATAATACCAATTTGTGCAGTTACCACCACTTATTTCACCCAAAGGCTCTTTTCAGAGCCATCCATGTTTTCATATAAAGGCTTGTAACTGCGTGGTTTTGAGCGATGCTCTTATGTTTTGTTGTAGTTACTATCCATAACCATGACACCTCATTAACGGCAAGTTAATAGGTATCGTGGTTATTTGTGGCACTATGGTGCTTCAGTGTGGTTTAGGGAAACGGAAGTTTTACGAGAAAATGCTTAATATTATAAATAAAGGTTTTATTATAGTTGGAAGGAAGAAAGTTACAAGAACGTTCATAAAATCTTTAGGTAGATTAAGTCCGTCAGTGTTCAGTAAGTAAAGTATTTCTTCAGAGAAAAAGGAAAACCAAACATAAGGAACTATTCAACTTTCAAGTGAGACTAGTATTTCACTCTGCGGCCAAGAGGCGGGTCGGGGTGGTAGCATGGAAAGTCACTTAAGACTCACTGAACAGCAAAACGATAGAACTGGTAACAAAATCGAAAACCAACGCGGGCTTTTCAAATTCTGAACTGAAGCAAAACCCCATCTGGGATACCACAAGGAAGTCAACCAACATTTGTTGCGCAGAGTTCTTTGCCCGTCATCTCCGGGCGGGGCGCTTTACCTGTGATTTCCCAGGCACTCCAGCCAGGAACCCTGCCGTATAGGTCAAAGGCTTCACAAAGTGGAGATAGGAATTGGCAGTCCAGGCCACTGGAGGTTCAATTCAGAAAAAGTAACCGCCTGAGAAAAAAACAAAATACAAGCAAAGGTGTCCTCGAAGTGTGGTCCTCAAAATTTTAGGCCCCATTACATAGATCTACTGCATGAGAAGTGGCATCTTGCATGACCCCCAGGTGGTTCCCTATCTACACTTGTAATGCCCTGACTATAACATTAGAAAATTACCTTCTTTGAATTGCAGACTGTAAAAGAGAGGGATTGGAATGTAGAGTAGTTCACCCAATCAGAGTCTGTAGTAATTAACCAATCACCTCGTCGGCTCTTCAGCCAATAGTTTTACTGCGCGGGACTTTTGAAAATGCGCTAAGGCCAATCAGAATGTTTCTGAGGATATATAAAGATAAGGTCTTTCTACTTAAGGCTTACGTGTGTTCCTTCACGTTTATCTGAAATGGCTCGTACTAAACAGACAGCTCGTAAGTCCACCGGCGGCAAGGCGCCGCGCAAGCAGCTGGCCACCAAGGCGGCTCGCAAGAGCGCGCCGGCCACGGGCGGCGTGAAGAAGCCCCACCGCTACCGGCCCGGCACGGTGGCCCTGCGCGAGATCCGCCGCTACCAGAAGTCCACCGAGCTGCTGATCCGCAAGCTGCCCTTCCAGCGCCTGGTGCGCGAGATCGCGCAGGACTTCAAGACCGACCTGCGCTTCCAGAGCTCGGCCGTGATGGCGCTGCAGGAGGCGTGCGAGGCCTACCTGGTGGGGCTCTTTGAGGACACCAACCTGTGCGCCATCCACGCCAAGCGCGTCACCATCATGCCCAAGGACATCCAGCTCGCGCGACGCATCCGTGGGGAGAGAGCATAATGCTCTTCTAGCACTGACTAATCCAACTAAAAGGCTCTTTTAAGAGCCACCCATTTTTTCTCAAAAATAGCTGTGATTGGCTTACTGTATGGCGTTTTTCAGGTTGTGTTTCAAACGTTTCTTGAGATCTTGTGCGAAGTAGTGTTACTTAGGAAGTTTAGGGGGAGGTTTGCTCTCAAGTTACTGAGTAAACATGCTGGGTTTGTTTACCAGGAGTGTCATGGAGTTGCGAAGTCTAGTTCTTCCCTAATGTTTGCCTGCTCTACTGCCTTGCCACCTTTGTACACCGTAAGTGAGTGGATCATGGGCAGACGTTGTCTGAAGATAGGAACTTTGGCTCTGGCAATGGGATGTAAATACAGAAGTTAAGAGTGTAGCAGTTTTGGCTTTCTTGTGTGATGTTAAGGCGTTTACACAGTGACCAGTAAGAGCATTGTTTTGCTGATAGTTGATTTCTCACATAACATACTAGAGTACTGAAGCAGGATTTCTAGAGTTTATTGGTGTCAGAGCCCTGATGATGGCTTCTACAGTCTTGGGATTCACACTGTGGTCTACCACTAGCAGCCTGAGTACCACTTGTGGGCTTGCTATAATATATAATAGATTTTCAGGCTCCACCCGGGCCTGCTGAGTCAGGTGACTCAAGAACACTAGTTAAGAATCATATTTTAAAAAATGGTGTTTTTTGGTTTCGTCAAGAACAGCCCGTCTGAACTCTCACCGAGAGTAAGCATTTGCAAACTGAGTATTTGTTTATGTAATAGAATTAAATATTTTCTAAAGCAGTTGCACGTAGCAAGGTGCACCTGAGACAGTTTGCTTTCATTGTAAATCAGTGTTCTCAACTGTTGACTGCACGTTGCAGTCAATTGGAGATTTCATAGAAATATTATTGCTTGGGGTCCAATCAGTATCAACTTAATTGTAGTCTGTAGCAGTGGGTGCAGGCAATAGTAATTATTAAAACTTGGGTGCTTTTAACAGGTAGCTCGGGCCAAGACCAGATGCTACGTGAGTTCTAAACTTATTAGCTCTTTTTTTGACCCCAGGCTTAGCAAGGGGTTACCTAATGGAATCAGGCTTTCCTTGTAGTTTCCCTTCAGAGAGAATACACTGGTCCCTGAAAGAGGACTTTCTGACTTGCTTGACTGTTTATCTCACTGCAATGAATCAAATAGCCCCTGGCTTCTGTAGCAATTTCTGAGGACAGAGCTACTGTGAGTCTATGCTGAGAAGTGGAGCTGCTTTCAGTGGTTAACAATACCGGCTTGTCAGGGATGCTACAAGGAGGACCATCCTGGACCTCTTGGCAGACAACCCGTGGATACTTCTGTGCCATCACATTGGGCCTTTCCTGTACAGAACAGCACAAGGTCTTATGTGGGTATTCAGCTGGTCTTTCTCCACGGCTTTTATTTATTTAACAACTTATCTTTTTTCAAATATTGTTTTTTAAAACTTTTATTAAGTGACATTTCAGAATATATGGAAGTAGGGATAATAGTTTTATCAACCTTATGTACCCCTCACCCAGCCTCAACATCGTCACCACTGGCCAAATCTGTTTTATCTCTACATATTTCACCTCACTGCCTTGATTGTTGTAAAGGAAATCATATAATTTCTTCTCTCAATATTTTAATACATCTACTATTTTAAAACCTAATTATGCTGCCAGGATTACTTCCCCAACAAACATTTCTTAACGCTGATGAATTTTAAGATTTATTTACTCACATATATTTGTTGAGAGTTTACAACGTGACAAATGTTGTTCTGTGCATCGGGAATGTACTCAGAGAATGAAACAGACAAAAAGCTCTCCTGGAATTTATATTTGAGTCTGGGATAGACAGACAATACATTAGATAAGTAAATACCATATATAATATGTTAGATGTGAGGAGAAAAATAAAAGCAAGAATAAGGAGTGTTATGGGAAGTTGACCAATGAAGCTGGAACTAAGAAGATAATGTTTTAGCAAAGACTTGAAAGGAGAGGATGCAAGCTGTGGAAAGAGAAGGGAGAGTGCTGAGGTGCCAGAGTGGCTGTGTGGAATGAGCAGGGCACAAGAGGAGAAGACGAAGGCAGAGAAATAAATGGAGGCCAGATCAAGTAGGGGCTTGTAGGCCACCATAAGAAATTTGGCTTTTGCTCTGAATGAGATGCAAGGCCTTGAGAGGAGTGGAACATAGGAGTTTTTGTGTGTGTCTCTCATTTAAGCCGTTTCCACTTTATTTTTAGGTAGTCTCAATTGTACTCCAGTATAGAAATTAGGACTCAGTTTTCTTTCTGTTTTGTTTTTTCAGATCTTGAAAATAGAAGCTGATTGGAGCATTTTATAGTTAGGGACAAAAAAGAAAATCTACAAAAGTCAGTTTAGGGTTAAACTTGATCCCGTATTGTGGTACTTCAATTTACTAGTTTGATGGCCACAGGCAGAATGTTTACCCTCAGGTAACAAAATGTTTATCCTCAGGTAACAAACTAGATTTATTTGGATTGCAAATTGGAATGTCTTCAGGGACCGGGAAAGAGGTCCTCGTATCAGGGACAGTGAGCCACCCAGCTTTATTTCACTGGGTCACTCAGTCAGTAGCAGTTCTTCTGGCTGAATCCATGCCCTCTGACTGTCAGATGCCAGCTCCATGTTGCACTCTCAGTCATTCTTATATCATTTGCCAAATACAGACGTGAACTACACCTGCCTTGGGAACAGTCCAGGTGGTAAAAGATTCATAATTTCATTAGTTCAAAAATCTGTAATTTGGTGCCTAAATAGATTATTTTATTTAATCTGCACTGCAACTCTGTGAGTTGCAGGCCATTATTAGCCCAAATACAATGATAAGGAAACTGAAGCATAGTAAAGTGAACTGCCTTGTGCAGGGGCTCATTTGCATAATTCAGTCATGGACCTTATCTCTGGAGCTAGAGAATGGATGGACACTGTGTGTTACATACATATTTTTATTTTACTTCATTCATCCATCCATCCATTTGGTGAAGATCAAGGCTGCCCCAGGGAGATAAGTCCAAGTTGCCCTGCCCTGCATACTGATCTATATCACCCTCTGGGAAGCGTAGCTCATCCTGACTTAATCTGATCTGATTTCTTATCTAAAGTTATAGGACCACCCAATAACCAGACCCCACCTACACTGCTACCATTTTAACGATTTTTTTTTCAGTATCCTTCCTTTGTCTTGTAAAGAAATAACTCACATACCTATGCCTTATAAATTTAGCTCTGTCCTCAACCCACTGCAGCTCTTACTGCCCATGGGTCCTGTCCCCATGCCTGCAGCTCTTCACTGCCCATGGGTCTTGTCCCCATGCTACTCCATGCTGTTCTCTGAATAAAAGAGGACTACTGCCAGACCTTAAGAGTCCAAGAAATCTTTCTTTTGACTCCTCGGCTCACTGAGCCTGCATCACATTCGTCAAAAGCCTTTTGAGTGATTACTATGTGCCCAAAAATGTTCTCGGTGCTGGAAATGGAGCAGTGAATATCATGGGCAAAGTCCTCTCTCTCTGTGTGGAGCTCACTGACATTCTGGTTGTGGGAGACAGAAAATAAGTCTAATATTTTGGTAGGTAAAGAAGCTTAAGAAAACAGACCAAAGGGATTTAGGACTGCCAGGTGGTGGATAGTTGTAATTTTAAATGGGGTGAGTGGGGAAGACTTCACAACTGAGATGAGATTGAGCAGGAGGCATGGCAAGAGATTTTCACATATTGAGGTACATGGAGTAACTATTAGGGTTCAAAACTGATTCGGCTTGAACTAAAAAGCCTGATTTACAGCCTGTTAAACGTACATTGCGCATCTGCTTTAATGATTAAAGTAAAGAATGCACTCTTGGGGCAGGCCTGGTAGTGTAGTGGTTAAGCTCACATGCTCCACTTCAGTGGCCTGGGGTTCGTGGTTTCCAATCTTGGGTGTAGACTTATAAACCACTCATCAAAGCTATGCTGTGGTGGCGTCGCACATACAAAATAGAGGAAGATTGGCACAGATGTTAGCTCAGGGCCAATCTTCCTCACCAAAAGAAGAAGAAGAAGAAGAAGAATGCACTATCTTAAGATAAGGATGCATACTTCCCCTCCTATGCCCTATTGGTAACACCCTATTGCACACACCTTGATTAGTCCCTTTCCGGACATCAGGGTCATGTTGACCTGTTAATTTGCAACTGAATACCTCTTTGAAACTTTGATGAAAATGCATCCTGGGTGTGTTTAATGTATGTTCTTTGCTCTAAAAAAATTTAAGACTGTACTGAAAACCATGCTTCTCTGGAATGCTTTCTCTGGAAGCCCTTCCGGATTATAATTATCACCCTGGCTCAGGTAAAACTCACCTTATTTCTCTTATCTATCGAAAGCTTATTGATTATTTTATGTTGTCAGGCATGAAGCCTGGAAGGGAGAGAGGTCTTCATACGTCTGTAAGAAGATCATTCCAGAGAGAAGAAACAGTGATTGCACAGATCCTATGTTGGGAGCATACATGGGATGATGGCCACAGGTCTGATAATCAACTAGATAAAACCAGATTCCTCACCTGTTTTCTCAAGCTGGAGTTTCTAGGTAACTCAGCATTGACTTATACATTTTTAATATTTTTCAAAAGTATCGCTCCAGGTTCCTGAGCACAGCAGTTCAGATGGTGAACCAAGAGGCAGAGCAGGAATAGATAAGTGCTAACTGCATTGTCGACGAAAATAATCCATAACCAATCTATAAATGAAAATTTGGGTGAGTTTATTCTGAGCTGAAATCTGAGGACCATGGCCCAGGGCCTTTCTTCCTGAAGGAAGAAAGGGCACCAAAGAAGTGAGGTGTACAGAGTAGTTATATACCCCCATACAGGACGTTTCACATATGATTGAAATGTCCCTCCCACAACAGTGACAAGATTGCCCTGTTGGCACAGCGCTTGATGGACACAGCAGGTAGTGGGTCTGCTCTCTCGGAGGGCATAGCAGGAGGCAAGTCTATTGTCTTGAGCTGGGTGGTCACAGGTGAACACAGCAATCAGTTTCTAGCCTACGGAAAGATGCTTAATCCTTAAAGAAATGCCAACGTTGGGAAGGGGAGGGAAGTTGCACCTTTATCTCAAGGGCCTTTGTTCTTGCCATAGGGAATATCTAAAGCAGATATACAATGCATGCTCAATGGCCATGGTCAGGCCCTTTGGGAAAGACAAGGTCAGGCCGAATTAGGTTTACACAAAATGGCTTCCTCATAGACCCCAATATATCCTATTACTTGCCATTCTTATTTGTCAGCATGGAGGAGTGCCAGCCTGATTCAAGGACATCAAGAGTTAAAGAAAGAGTTTTAATTATGTGATAATTTATTTAAAATAAAAAGTAAGAGATTTGAGGTTCCAAATAATCGCCATCATCACTTTACTTTTCAGAAGAAGAAGAATCCAAACATACTATTTCTAAAAAGGCCTTATATATTTTAGAAGTACATTTTCTGACTTTACTTTGGATAATTATGGATGAGTTCTCAAGTACAAATAAAACTGCTCATCCTCTTGCCAGCAGAACTCTATATTAAAACCTCCATAATGCTCATGATTTGATGGCCAAACCCATAATTGTCAAAATAAAACAAAATTAAATTACAATAAAAAATTATTTATTTGTGATGAAGGTGATATGTGTTCCCAAGTGCTGATCTTGAGCCACAGCTGGATCTTGGCATAGAATTGAGAGATCACATCTCTTCTGAACGCTTCATGTTATGTGAAACTAGTCCAAACGCAGGGATTTTCATCATGATGTGTAGACTATCAATTACTTTCACTTTTTTTGTAACTGATGTTCAAGGAAAGAATAGGAGACCTTCAGGATTTGCCCAGATAATGCTGACACTTTTGGGGAGCAACATGAATTCTCACGTGTCTTTATTTCTCCTTGAGCTTTTCTAATTGAGGGCCAAGAGGCAATATATTGACCCCAACTGTCTTGTCCTTATCATTGCATTCCACTTTGAATGATCACTGGGCTGAGGATAGAGGTTCTATTGCTGACAGAGGCAAATATAGCTTCCTCTCCTCTGGTTACTTCTCAAAGAGAAACTCAACCACCTTGTATTTTGTTTCTCTATGATACATGAGTTCTTATCTTTCTTCTATAGATGGAGTGTCTAGACTTGAAGATCAATCCAGCAACAAGGGACTAAATTTCCCTTTAGAAAATGGAGACCTAGATCCTGCCTTGGTGGAGGGTATACGAGTTAAGATAAACCCCCAAATCTTAGTGGCTTAACACAGTTTTATTCTCTGCTTGTATGAGGTTCCAAATGGGTGCTCTAGATCAGCAGGCAGCTCTTTCTTCCAACCGGTGGTTCTGGGGTCCAGGTGCCCCTTTATCTTTGTGTCTCAGCCATACAAAACACATGGCTTCCACATGTTGAAAAATAAAATTCGAACTGAGTAAATTTTAAAGATTTTATTGGCTTTATTCAACAATTCATGAATTGGGCAGCATCCGATTTAGCAGTTAGAAAGAAGCTCCAAGGAGCTGTACAAAACGAAAAACTTTTATCGGCAGAAGGGAGCAGGAACAAGGAAGTTAGACTAGACAAAGAAATGAATAGGTTATTGCAAGGTGACTTTCCTTTAGGGGATGGCAGGGGTCTGTCAGGCAGATTACCTAATTACTGCTGATCAGGCTGATGCCTGATTGACTGGTTTAAGATTCCATTTCTGGGAGAGCAGAAACTGTAACTGAGTTAAGTCTCAGTTTGGTGATGTGGGGCTTAGCTTTATCAACTCTATTTTAGGCCTGTCTTGTTTTTAACACGTATTTGCCCTGGGAGGAGAAAGTGCACGGAAAGTCTTTAGTGGGAGGTTTTATGCCCCAGGCCTGGAAATGTCAAACTTCACTTTATTTACGTTCCATTGGTAGGAACTCAACTAGAAGGCCACACCTAACAACAAGGGAAGCTGGGAAATGAGGTCTCAGTGTGGGCCCAGGAGGAATAAAGCGGTTAAATTAACAGCCAGCATTAATTTATAGAGTTTATCTGTGTGGAACTAGGGCCCCAAAGTTAGCATCATATATCTGTCATCTCAGATATCCTCCCTGGCTCGAATTCCCTTTCCAGAAAACCTATTTTCTAAAATCACTATGCAGAAGTTCTCTGTTCTTTCCTGATAGTGGTAGAAAGAGCAGTGAAATAAAAATCAGAGTTCTAGGTTAGGCCTAACTCTAAATAAGCTTGAGCAAGTCACCTCATCACTATGAGAGTTACTGTATTATCTTGGTGGATGAGGAAACAGGCTGAATGATTCTGCATAATGCCCAAAGTCACCCAGCTAGGAAATGATGAAAAAATTCAACCCAGGTAGTAGACCTCAAAACCCTTCAATTTTAAGCATATTTCAATTCTGTTCTATATTTATGTACATTATTATTTGTTCTATGGGACAATGTTCCATGTCTCAGACAACAGGATCCATGTCTGGTTCACCTTTGTGGTTTGATTGACTGATAGGCACAGTTGAATGAGGTGGGTGTTACAGACGTGGAAGGCTTTGAGGAACACGGCAGGGTATCTTGAAGTGAGAGAGATGAACTTTTTAGAGCAAAACACAAGGCTGAATCTTATGTGTGTGGAGGGGGTCAGTGCATAAAGAATATTGACACTAATAGGTATGTCTTCTGCGTGAGTTGAGAAAATCCACCAAGATAACAGACAAGACTGAGGCAGTTGGGATTGGAGCTTGTATACCCGGTTGTCGACTTGGAAGGTATATTGAAACCAGGAGGGTGTCATTGGACTCCCAAGTCAGCCTGACCTCATTTGTAGAAGATAGCGAGTCTGATCAGGTAGGTCTCACTCCATTTTTTAAGATGTTTTCCGGATTTCCCAAACCCTGTGCTGATGATACACAGCCACATTTGGACTCCCAATGGTGTCAAGCACTGTTCCCCCGAAAATGAAAATTTGATTCTAACTAAAGTTGTATTGTCTTACTTTCTTCCTAACTGAAGCAATTCTTTCCAATATTTACAATTCATTTGTGTTGTATTAGAAAGCCCCAGTGTCCTCTTGAAGACATAAAAACTCACCAATTTCCCTCTTGTCTTATTTATACTGTCTTCAGTCATGCGCTGTGGCAGAGACTGCCACACAGTTGTCTCCTGAAATTGATTTTCCTTTCTTATTTCGTAATTAAACTTCGCAAGCTTCCTTTGCATCTGGGTATGGCCATTGACTATTTTTGGTCAATGGTATATTAACAAAGGTGGAATTTTACCATCCTCAGGGTTTCAATAAATGATGGGGGTGTTTCCTCGCCCTTTTCTCCTTCCTTCAGGGTGCAATGTGAACAAGATAGCTGGAGCTGGAGCAGAAATCTTGGACTATGAGGTGGAAGGGACATATTAAGAATGACAACTAGAATGGCATGTGGGAAGTTATTTTAATGCAATGGCAGCCTTCAAATATACTATCAGGCAGGCCATTTCCAAAGACATGGAACAGAAAGACTCACAGACCTATGTTCGTTCCCTGATTTATTTAATTTTATTGAATCAATTTTAAACATATAGCAAGAAGCAAAGGGAAAGAGATTGGGCAAGCTACATTTCAGATAGGTTGCAAAAGGGTCAGTCACACTACTTGAATCCTTGGCTTCCCATTTCATGTCTTTCTTCCTCCCTTCCTCCTTCCTCTCTCCTTTCCTTTTCACTCTCCCCTCCCTGTCTCCTCTCTCTATCCTTCCCTTTTCCCTCTCCCTTCTCCCTCCTCCCTTCTCCGCCTTTTCTCCCTGTCTCCCTGAGAATTTCTTCTCTCCTTGGGAGGGTGGTTGTGAGAACCAGAGTTGCCAATAGCAAAGAGGCCCAGCAGACGGAAGTTATTTGGAGCGAACTCATGCTTTCTCTATTGGAAAGATGCAGGGCCAAGAGCCTCTCATATAGATAGCCAGTGACATCGTGAGTAGCTGTGTCTTTTATGTGCATGCTGTCTGTAGAGGGCAAATGGGGCCAAAATGGGAGTCACTAATGGATGGTCAATTTAAGACCTCATAAATACTGAGTACCCCATTCATATTTGGTGTCTCACAAATATTTAGTTCTTCCTGGTTCTTTCATTTGTTCCTATCTGCAGGTAGCACAAACAAGCTGTACTTATTTTCTCTATGTCTAACATGTCTCATGAGCTACTAACTTATGATTCACAGTGAATACAGTTTTTGAATTTGTCTACATCTCATAAACTCCTGGCTTACCTACCTAATACTTCCTATAAGTTTCTTACTTATGAATTATTTACTTACTTCTTATGAGTTTCATCCTTCCAATTTGTTGTTTTGGGGTTGGTCCTCCATAGTAGAAATCAATAGTAGAATATTTTTGAATAATAGAGCAAACACACATTACACATTGAAGGAGATGAGGCCCTTAAGGAGAGTGGAGCTCCCATTCCAGGTCTGAGCTACATAACTTTACATGAGAGAGAAATAGACTTTTATTTCATTTAACCAGTGACTGTTTCAGGTTGTCTGTCACTTCCAGGTGCAATTAAAAAAATACTAATACAGGTGCAATTAAAAAAAAAACCTTATTAAAAATTTTCTTAAGAGTAATAATGGATAAGATTTGCTATCACAGTCATGTGCTGCATAAAGATGCTTCCATCAAAGATGCTCTGAGTATTTTATGGTGGTCCCAAAAGATTATAATGGAGCTGAAAAGTTCCTATTACCTAGTGACATCATAGCTGGCATAACATAATAGTGCAACACATTACTCACTTGTTTATGGTGATGCTGGTGTAAACAAACCGACTGCACTGCCAGTTGTATAAAAGTATAGCACATACAATTATGTACAGTACATATTACTTGATAATGATAATAAATGACCACATTACTGGTTTCTATATTTACTATACTATACTTTTTTTATCGTTAGAGCGTACTCTTTCTACTTATAAAAAAAGTTTACTGTAAAACAATATGCTGTGTTACACCAGTAGCAGCCTCATACAGCTCGTGTTTACCACATCTCTTGATTGAATCATTTTCTCTTGTGTTTAATCTTGTGTTGTTTTGCTCTTCATGGCCCCTAAGTGTAAAAAATCCATTGCTAATGTTGCCAGTAAGAGTCCATGTCAAGTGATTTATCTGGAAACAAAACTGAAAGTGATTAAGGACTACGAAGGTGGAAAATCAGTGGCGGTTATTGCTCGCCAGTCAGGCATGTCCCATTCTACCATAGCTATGGTCTTGAAGAACAAGAACAAAGCGAAGGAAGCTGTTAAAGAATTGGCTTCATTGAAGGCAACGGGACTAACAAAAATCTGAGTAGGGTCTATATCAGACATGGAGAAACTTCTAAAGATCTGGATTGAAGACATGAAGCATATCCCTTTCAGCACCATAGTGATCACAGTCAAAGTGAAAAGTTTCCTCTGTTGGAAGAAAAGGCCGGACCCAACTACGATGTTGAATTTACTGCTAGCTCTGGGTAGTTTAAACGATTCAAGAATTGTTATTTATTACATAATGTGAAAGTGAGTAGTGAGTCTGTGAGTGCTGATGTGAAGGCATTTGAAGAATTTTGGAAACTCTAGCTAAGCTGATTGTGGAGGCAGATTACTTGCCAGAGCAAATATTCAACATGGGTGAAACCTCCCTGTTTTGGAAACAGATGCCTGAAAGGACTTTCATTTATAAGGAGGCCAAGTCAATGCCAGCTTTCAAAGATTTTAAGGGCAGGATAACAGTCTTGCTTGGGGGCAATGTTGCAGACTACGGATTGAAACCTTTTGTGATCTGGCACAGTGAAAACCCCAGGGCCTTCAAGCAAATCAATAAGCATACAGTACCAGTATACCACAGGAGCAATAAGAAGTCATGGATGACCCAGTTCTCTCCCAAGATGCCCTCCTGAATTGCTATGCCAGCAAAATGGAGAAGTACTGTTTGGAAAATAACATAACTTTCAAGATTTTGCTTATTATTCATAATGCACCTGGACATCCTCCTTTCATTGGTGATCTTCATTCCAATATCAAAGCGGTGTTTCTCCCTCGAAACAACACCTCTTTGATCCAACCAATGAATCAAGAAGTTACAGCAGTTTTTAAGGCCTACTACGTGAGGAAGACCTCTGCCCAGGCTATTGGTGCACCTGAGGAAGACCCTGAGAAGACACTGATGCAATTCTGGAATAATTGCAACATCGATGACTGCATCAAGAGCCTTGCTTGGGTTTGAGATGATGTCACCAAGGAGTGTATGAATGGCATCTGGAAGAAGACTCTCGAGAGTTTCATCCATGACTTTAAAGGATTTGCCAAGGATGAGGAGGTTGCAAAAATCAACAAGGCTGTGGTTGAGATGACAACCAACATTAACCTGAGTGTGGATGAGGATGACATTGAGGAGCTCCTAGAGGTGGTTCCTGAGCAAGTGACTAATAAGTTGTAGGGACTGGAACAGAAATTCATAACTGAAGAGGAGTCAAGAGAATAAGAAACTGGGCAGAAGAATCTCCAAGAAAATCCACAGTGAAGGATTTAGCAGAAGCTTTTGCAGACCTCAACAAGCTTCTTAAAAATTTTGCGAGCATGGACCCTAACACTGAAAGGTTTTCATTAATAGAGAGGAATGTTCATGGTGCATTATCTGCTTATAAGCGAATCTATGATGAAACAAAGAAACAAACCAAGCAAACCACCATGGACATATTTCTGAAAGGAGTGAACCTCCTCAATAACAGTCTCAAGAAAGTCCTTCAGGAGATAGTCCAGAAGGCATCATTATCATAGCAAATGACAACTCCATGCATGTTACTGCCCCTAAAGACCTGTTGGGACAAGATGTGGAGGTGGAAGACAGTGATACTGATGATCCTGTTTCTGTGTAGGCCTGGGCTTATGTGTTTATTTGTGTCCTTGTTTTTAACAAAAAAGTTTAAAAAGTCAAAAAAATTAAGAATAGTAAAACGCTTATAGAACAAGGATATAAAGAAAATATTTTTGTACAGCTATACAATATGCTTGTGTTTTAAGCTGTGTTATTACAAAAGAGTCAAAAAGTTAAAAAAAAAAGGTTATAAAGTAAAAAAGTTACGGTAAGCTAAAGTTTATTTATTATTGAAGAAAGAAAAATATTTTTTTATAAATTTAGTGCAGCCTAAGTGTACAGTGTTTATAAGGTCTAGAGTAGCACACAGTAATGTCCTAGGGCTTCACATCCACTCACCACTCACTCACTGACTCACCCAGAGCGACTTCCAGTGCTGCAAGCTCCATTTATGGTAAGTGCTCTATACAAGTGCACCATTTTTTATTTTTTATACCATATTTTTACAGTATCTTCTCTATGCTTTGATATGTTTAGATACACAAATACCTACCGCTGTGTTACAATTGCCTACAGTATTCAGTACAGTAACATTCTGTAAAGGCTTGTAGCCTAGAAGCAATAGGCTCTACCATATAGCCTAGGTGTGTGGTAGGTTATACCATCTGGATTTGTGTAAGTACACTCTATGATGTTTGCACAAAGACAAAATCACCTAATGACACATTTCTCAGAAGGTATTCCCATCTTTAAGTGATGCCTGACTGTATAGTATTCCTTGCTACATTTCCGTGAGATCCTACATTTTTGTAAGGCACAGCACTAGGACATCTACAAAATCCTTGGGAACCAACAATGAAACATGATCAGATGAAAGTATAAATATGCCGTAGAGCCCCTGTTGTTAACTATAGTCCATGAATACAAACTGGAACTCTGCACGTCTTTGTGATTCCTCTCTGTGCTATCTCCTCCTCTCTTGCCATCTCTCTTACTCAACTTTCCTTTCAGAATTGCCTCAAGGGAACTTGTAAATTCAAGCTTACAATTAATTAAACTTGGTTTAGTGAAATCGTTAAGTCAATTCAGCTTTTGGCAATGCTAAAATGACCTTTAGGCTGATGCTTCCCTCTTCTGTTAGTTCCATAACCATTTATCCATTTTAGATCAGGAGCCCTGAGGGGACAGGGATTGTTTCCGTCTGGCTCGCTGTTCTTTCCCTAGTACTTGTCACTTTCTGAAACTTGATAGACTCTCAATAAATGAATGAGGAAACTCAGAGTCCTAGTCTTTCAACACTTCACTTAGGGAGGAATTTTAGGCACACTAAGATTGATGATCTTAGACTACTCTGCACAACCCTGCCCCAACTCCCTGATCCAACAGAAAAATGCGTGTTGGGGAGGATTAGAGTCCAACATTACAGGTAACCTGTTAAATATGCTCATTAATCTCAAGGTATCTTGAAAATCTATAGTTTTAATTGTATTCTGTAGATGATTCTTATCAGTCTTTTCAACTGAAGACTGTCCAAGCCTGGCTTCCTTGCTGGCTGCCAGCGAAAAACATCATCTCAAAATAAAGAGGCCTTACTCCCAGGTTCTTCGAGGCTTCTTCTCTCCCTTTTCTTTTATAAATCCTATTCAATCTTTTTCTCAAAGTCTAAAACGCCTCAGTTACTTGCAAAACAACTAAGTTTCAGTTATTCTTCCATAGGCATCCTTTTGTTTCATACTCTCCTTCCCAATCTTTTCCATGTAGTAGAAAACTGGTTTTTCACGCTATCGGGTATACTATTGTCTTCCACTCAACAATGACTCACATGAAGACTCAAAAAGATGCCTAGTGTATACTCAATTTGTCCCAGCGACTGAAATCTATCAGCTCTAAGCTCTGGTCTAGACTCCGGTGAAAGCGCTGGCAAGCTAATTCTGTCTTCTAAAATTCTTAAGCAACCAGAAATTTTTTTCAAGCAAGGCTGTGTATGCTCTGCTTAAGTAACCTCTGCCAGATAGGAGAGAGATTTGAAAGGCAAAAATAGAAATAACCTGAGTAAAGACCGTTTCTAACTATAAAGAAGCTTTCCTGCAGACTGTCAATAAGATTCAGTATTAAAGCTCTTTATATGAGAGAGTAAGTGGCTCTGAAAAGAGCCTTTGGGTTTCACGGTGGTTGTAACTAGGTTTACTTGGAGCTGGTGTACTTGGTGACGGCCTTGGTGCCCTCCGACACGGCGTGCTTGGCCAGCTCCCCGGGCAGCAGCAGGCGCACGGCCGTCTGGATCTCCCTGGAGGTGATGGTCGAGCGCTTGTTGTAATGCGCCAGGCGCGACGCCTCGCCCGCGATGCGCTCGAAGATGTCGTTGACGAACGAGTTCATGATGCCCATGGCCTTGGACGAGATGCCGGTGTCGGGGTGGACCTGCTTCAGCACCTTGTACACGTACACAGAGTAACTCTCTTTGCGGCTACGCTTGCGCTTCTTACCATCCTTCTTTTGTGCCTTGGTGACTGCTTTTTTTGAACCCTTCTTCGGGGCAGGCGCTGACTTAGCTGGCTCAGGCATGATGAGAAAGCCTCGATCTGAAACTCAGAGGGAAAAGCATCCACTACCCGGCTCGTCTATTTTTGTAGGTCTTCTATGCAAATAGACACTTAATCTATCTCAGTTCCTGATTGGATCAAATCAGCCAGTGGAAACTTTTTATGCAAATAAGGTGAATTCAAATCTACGTTTTGATTGGCTGTTTATGTGGAAACAATCTATGTTGTTTTATCTTTCCTAAGAAAAAAATAGCTTTCGTTTTCAAAACAGTGCAAAAAAGATTAAGCTTTAACAAAGGTATCTATTTATGAGCCTTGTGTCTCCCTAGAACCGGACCTAAGGAGGCAAAAGCTTGATGTAAATGTATAGCTAGTTTCCTGCCAAATTGCTGTTGCCAGGTTAACTCTAGGAAAGAGAACGTACAAATTAGCTAAATACTGAAATGTTCTCAAAATTACGACATTGACATTCCCAGTTTGGTGTGATCAAAGTTGTCAACATTCGTTTTCAAGATCAAAGAATCGTCACATTTAAACAGCGTTGCAATTTTTGTGTTCACTGGGAACAGAATGTCTCGAAGTGATGCCACTGTTTGTTGGAGGGTTCCTAACTATGGAATAGCGTGCTTGCGTTGCTAAAATAAGCATTTCTTCAAAGTCAGAAGCTTTGATAAAAGGACGAACTGGACTGGATCTGTCACGTTGAAACTTGCAGTTTTTGATACGGCTCAGGAACTGTGGGACGTTCATTTCTGCCTTTTCCCAAACTTAATCCCAAATAAGGGAATTAAAACAAAACCAACTAAGGAACATGTAAAAGATAAAAGAGCCTTAATAAAGGACTGAAAATCATAAATGAGAGAGATAATAGAATACGTTCCAATAGGTCAGGATTTTCTACAGTGAGACCTGGTAGCCAATCACAAGGCCTATCAGGTTACTTAATTCACGGCGCGGAATTTGAAGATTCGGACCAATCAGGAGGATTTTGCCTTTATAAATAAGAGCAAGAACGGCGGCGCTTCCAGTTGTAAACTGTGTTTGCAGTTCCTTACCATGGCTCGTACCAAGCAGACAGCTCGCAAATCCACCGGCGGCAAGGCGCCGCGTAAACAGCTGGCCACCAAAGCTGCTCGCAAGAGCGCGCCGGCCACGGGCGGCGTGAAGAAGCCCCACCGCTACCGGCCCGGCACGGTGGCCCTGCGCGAGATCCGCCGCTACCAAAAGTCCACCGAGCTGCTGATCCGCAAGCTGCCCTTCCAGCGCCTGGTGCGCGAGATCGCGCAGGACTTCAAGACCGACCTGCGCTTCCAGAGCTCGGCCGTGATGGCGCTGCAGGAGGCGTGCGAGGCCTACCTGGTGGGGCTCTTTGAGGACACCAACCTGTGCGCCATCCACGCCAAGCGCGTCACCATCATGCCCAAGGACATCCAGCTCGCGCGCCGTATTCGTGGGGAGAGGGCATAAGTGTCTTTATGAGTGAGCCCTAACTTCAAACCCAAAGGCTCTTTTCAGAGCCACCTACAATTTCAATTTGAGATGCTGTATACAAGGAGCGAAATCTGCCTCTGAAACAAAGCATAGGACAGGTAGAAGGGCAGCAGCCCTTGCTTCGGCTGCTTAGTGGCGCTAGCCGACTGCTGAGCGCTGCTCTCCTCTCTACCCAACTACACACCAAGCTTAGCTTTTTTTTTTCTACCTGCTGGGCGTGTCCCTCTCATTAACATCGTCCCCTGGGTTCAGTGGCAAAGCCATTTATGGTATCGCTTGGCTTTCCGTGCTTTCATCTTAAGCTATGGGCTAATGTCGATCGGTTCCCAGACAACTGCCTTAGTTAGCTTGCGACAGGCTTCCTTCCTAGACACCTTCAAGTTCTAGGTGAAGGTTTAGGTGTTCTTGCAGAGGGCTTCCTTGTTTTGAATAGCTTGGTTTTGAATACATTCAACTCAAAATCATAAGGCAATTTATATGTCCAATCCTGAAATGATGGCCCTCGATAAAGGAAAATCATACACAGCATGCTGTGAGAAGCTTAGCTGAAACTGGGATCTATTCACAAATACAATAGCTAATCAGAAATTATGTTAATCCAAATATAGTTGGCAAACACTGGAATTTACCTGGAATCCAGCAATTGTGTGGGAAGTGAAAAAGATGGAACCTTGAGCAGCCTCGGAAGCATCCTAGGGGAATACAATGCTTTATTGATGTTCCAGACCCCGTGCTGAGTGCTGCATCAGAGTGGTAATCCATTTGCTTCTTTACTGAGCAATAACACACCCTTAAGTGTAGGTACTCAACCTTTCTGTACACAGAATAGAAATGGTTACCCAAAACATGGGTTCCAAGGTGACTCAAAACATGCTGGAGTTCAACTTCTTACAGCAGAGTGGGTGGCAGTGCTGTCAGTAATACAGCTGGGCAGGGCACTACTGCACCAAACATAGGGCCGGCGGTAGTAGCTAAGTAAATGCAGCACCTGAAGAATTCGGAGCTTGTTGCAGCAAGTAACTGAAAACAGATCGTGCAGAATGTGTCTGCATCCTGCACGAGAAATATGATGTAGTCACAGAGGCAGAATTCGGACCTTGCACAGATTTGATGCTGAATAATCCCCTTTGCTGGAAATCCCCAAGAGCTATTGACACAACAGCTCTCAACTTTCCTCCAACAAACATAGAATCCTATGACAAACCCTAGAGCAATGAAGGACTTGTGGATTCAGTCAGGTTTTACAGACATTAGCAATGGGAGCCCTGGCCTTATCCTAGGGTTTAGTCCTAGCCTGGGGGGATCCGTAAACCCTGGAGAACCTTCAGGAACTAAGTTATTAACTGCACAGAGTGAAAACACAAGTCCCTTGGCAGGAACCACAGAACCTGGATACTAGCAGTTTTTTCAACAAACATTGCAGACTCTGGAGTAAATACTTAACTATAGAACCCAGAAGTCAGATTGCGGAAACAACTGAAACAGCTCAGTGCAATGTTTTTGAACCTTGAAGCAAAGTTGCAAATGACTCTAGCAAGACAATGTGATTTCTATGTGACCTTGAAAAGCTTGTTAGGTTCCTAGTCATCATAGCAGCACTTCTGCATCTTAAAAGCAATGTAATTTTAAGGTGGAATGCAGTAAATACAAAACAAAATACTCAGAATCTGGAGGGTTGGGTGGAGGAGAAACAAAACAAAAACGCTGTACATGAAAGTTTGTAGCAGCTTTATTAGTAACAGGCCTAAAGTGAAAACAACTTAATGTCTTTCACCTGAGGAATAGCTGAATGAATTCTCATATATCCATACAATTGAATCTTACTCAGCAATAAAAGGGCGGGCTATTGATACATGCAACAACCTGGATGGATCTCAAAGGCATAATGCTTAGTGAAAAAAAGCCAGTCTCAAATGGTTCCATATTGTATTATTCTATTTATATAACATTCTCAAAGTGACAAAACTAGAGATGGAGAATAGATTAGTGATTGCCGCAGGACAGAAGTGGATGTGACTATTGTTGGGCCAGGGGAAATTTCCCCCCACCCGTCTAGGTTCTTCTGGCTGATCTAATAATTAAATTGACCCAAAACAGATTAACAGGGGAAATAAGTCTAATTCATGTGCATGGAGGTCTTATAGAAAGGGGACCTGAAAAAATGACCAAAGCAAGCAGCTTTTATACATTTTAGACAAAGAAACAAATTTGTGAGGAATTGACAAGACAGAGAAATTTAGGCTTAATTAGTAAAGAAGTAACAAGGTTTGTTCACTAATTAAGCACTTCACTCATTAGTGCTTAATTTGTAAAGTAACAAGGATTGTTTATATAGGCTTCTGGGCCTGAATTCCCCATCACTGGCCATAAGGATGCCTCCACCTCCAGCTGCAGGGAGGGAATCTTTCACACAGCAGATTTATTTCCTGCTTTCAGGGGAGCAGAGAGGTTCAAAGTGCTCTTTTTGCATCAGCTGCTTCTCAAGTAATTTTAATTTAAAATAATCAATATGGCATTGTGGGATATTTTGGGGCGGCTTGCTGTGAGCCCCAACACTATAAAGGGGTGACAGAAGGAGTTCCTCGGTGATGATGGAACAGTTTTGTGTTGGCATATGTGGTTACATAAATTTATAATGGGACAAAATTGCATAAGAGTATCCTCACACACATACACACAGACATGCAATTGAGTGCATGTAAAAACTGGTGAGACCTGGATAAGGCCTGTAGTCAAGTTAACAGTAATTTGCCAATGTCAATTGCCTGGTTTTGATATTATAATACAGTTATATAGGATGTCACCATTAGGGGAAACTGAGTTCAAGGGAATTCTATTTCAAAATAACAAGGTAACAAAAAGCTGTTGACAATTCTACAACAGTTGCTACTTTGTATGCTTGGGATTCCAAGGCTTGCTTAACAAATGAAGGTGACTTTTTTCATATAAACAGCAGTTTTTCACTTTCTTCTGGCTGTTGTAGTGGTGACACATCCGTTGGTCTGAGGTTTGGTTCATTTATGTTGGTACATGATTTTGTAGATATTGCTGCCCCTACCTCAAAAGTACTTCAAAAGTAAATTGAGTTTCAAAATTTGTAATCTCAATTTACAAGGTTACTGTTTGTTGGGTTTGTCGATGCGAATAATCTATAATCAATCTATAAATCAAAACTGGGGTGAGTTTATTATGAGCCAGATCTGTGGATTAGCCCCATTTCTATGGAAGGGCACCAAAGAAATGGGGTGTACAGAGTGGTTATATACCATCTTAGAATAAAGAGCATACATCACATATGACAGGAATGTCTCTTTTACAATAGTCATGGGAAACAGATCGGAGGTCAGCAGGTCAGTGGTCACAAGGTGAGCACAGCAGGTCAGTAATTAATCCTTAGTTCCCAGGAAGAGGTGCTTATTATTAAAGAAATGACAATATGGGGGGGGAGTTATATCCCAATCTTTAGGGGCACATTCTTGTCTTTGGGACATTGTAAATATTTAAGGCAGACATACAGTGCATGTTCAACAGGCCACGTCAGCCCCTTTTGGAAAAACAAGATTAGGCCAAATTAGTTTTAAACCAAATGGCTTCCTCATATACTCCAATATATCCTATGGCTTGTCATTTATATCAGGTTGCTTGGCAATATTTACAAATTCCTTTGTTTCAATGCCAGTGTGGCAAGTGATCCAAGAATATATGTGGAATGGATACATCTTTAAACTCACATACACATACATAAATGAGGTAATTCCTTTTGTGTGCATGTTCGACACTTCCGTTTAGAGTTTCTTACTTTCTAAATAGCAGTATATCTCCCTGCTGAGTGTTTACTTTAGGCCTTAGAAGCAAGGGGCGGGGACTCAGGGAAGTTTGCCGCCTTTTCTGGTCTTTCAGTTTTCAAAAAGGTCCGCACAACTGTTACATAAGAGGCTGCAGGGAGCTGGCGCTTAAGTCGTCCAGTTGTAGCAGTCACTTGTTCTCACCATGTCAGGTCGTGGCAAAGGCGGAAAGGGCCTCGGAAAAGGGGGCGCCAAGCGCCACCGCAAAGTCCTCCGCGACAACATCCAGGGCATCACCAAGCCCGCCATCCGGCGTCTGGCCCGCCGCGGCGGCGTTAAGCGAATTTCTGGTCTCATCTACGAGGAGACCCGCGGGGTGCTCAAGGTTTTCCTGGAGAACGTGATTCGAGACGCGGTCACCTACACCGAGCACGCCAAGCGCAAGACGGTCACCGCCATGGACGTGGTCTACGCGCTCAAGCGCCAGGGGCGCACTCTCTATGGCTTCGGAGGCTAAGCTTAAGTTGGCAAGCTGTTTCCAACAGCAACGCTAAAGGCCCTTTTCAGGGCCACCTACATTTTCTACGGAAGAGCTGACACTTGCTCTTGGGTGCTGCTCGGCGGGTGGCTTGGTGGCACAAAATAATTGCTCATGTGTAGTTGGGTCAAGTCACTAAAACGTTACAGTCCTACAGGTGTTTGTTTAAGCTGTTTACCAATGTAGCATCTAACACTTTCAAGACGAACAGAAGCATACTGGTTAAGCATTGCCACGCAGCTGGTAGGTAAAGAATCAAGAGTTTGGGGTGTGGAATTTTGCGGGCTGCCTCAGCGTCACAGATTGCCCTTTTCAAGGTGGTGTACTAAATTTTTTTACTAAGAGTGAGATTATATAGGGTGAATATTTTCTAGTTTGTTTTGGGGATGGTGTTAGGGTGGGCACCCCCTGCATATTATATACTGCCTAATCAAACCTATTAGATAACTAGAATAAACACTAATTAGCATAAACCTTAGTGTATGCCATTCTGAATGCATTTGTTGCACACAGATTTCATTCTGTGTTAAAACCTATTTTTGATGAGACAATCAAAACATTAGAAAATCATTCTGCAAACCAATGAAATAATTAATTCAAGCAAGGGTTATCCACTAATGCCAAAATCTTTAGGAAAAAAGTTGGGGAACAGTATATTCACACGGTGCCAAGTATCCCCACGCATTGCTATTTGCAAAGGGAAAGACGGATCCACGGTAGAGCGATGGCCCCTCACGTTAACCAAGTGAGTGAAGTCAGCAACATTAGAAGTAACCAATCCCGAATTATGTGCCTCCCCTTGTGGACTGTATAGATCGTCACCTTTGACAAAGGTGTAACAGAGTACAGGAGACAAACGAGCTAAACACCATCAGAAGGAGAAAAAGAAATCAGAATTCAGAATGTGGGATGAGTTTGTTCGGTTTCTTCAAAAACTCGTCATAAAAGAAAAGTTGGGAGACTGTTCAACATTAAGAGACTAAAGCAATGTAACAACTAAACACAATGTGTTAATTGAGTCTTGGCTCTAAAAATAAAGTTATAAAAGGCATTTTGGAGACAAGTGAAGAAACTTGAATGTGGACTGGACAGTAGATCATTTTATGAATTTTTTTTTTTAGGTTTGATAATGTTGAGATAATGTGGAGAATTCCCTTATTCTTATGAGTTAGATACTGAAACATTTAGGGGTAAATCTCATGATATCTGCAGTTTACTTTCAATTGGTTCAAAAAACTGAATCAAAAAATTTACTTTCAAGGGGTCATTTCAAAAGAATGTATATACATGGAGACATATACACAATAAAGGTACATTACGCTCAGTTATTGAATATGGTGGCAGTTATAAGGATGATTGACCAACATATGTTTTATCTTTTTAATTTGTTTGAATATTTTTTATGATAATAATTTGGGGAAAATTAAACAGGTGACAAAATGTTTTGAAAATTGATCTGTGTCATTATGAGAGATCGTCTGAGCAGGTGCGTGTAAAGAGCTGTTGCCTGCAGAGAGCAGATGGAAGCAGCAGGACCCTCAGCTCCATGAAAGAGTTACAGGTTATCTTCTGATACACAGAGATGATGGCCGATGGCTAGGAGAGAGAGAGACACCAGCATTTTATTCCAGGAAGAGCCTCACGAGCTGACTGTCCCTCGTGACGGCCCTATAAGGCCCAGAATGAATGCCAGGCTTTTCAGCTTCAGAATCTCTCTTGTTTTACTTCCTGTACAAGCAGGCTTTTGAGGGAAGGGGTTCAATTTAGCTCGCTTTCCAGATAATTTATAAATAAGAATGCTAACGTATTAAAACTAAAATGACGGCCCGCCCGGTGGTGCAGCGGTTAAGTTCGCACATCCTGCTTTGGCCGCAGGGGGTTCACCGGTTCGGATCCCGGGTGCGGAGAAGGCGCCTCTTGGCACACCATGCTGTGGTAGGAGTCCCACATATAAAGTAGAGGAAGATGGGCACAGATGTTAGCTCAGGGCCAGTCTTCCTCAGCGAAAAGAGGAGGATTGGCAGCAGATGTTAGCTCAGCGCTAACCTTCCTCACAAAAACAAAAACAAAAAACTAAAATGAATGTTCTGTCTGAAATTGTAGACTCAAAGAGCTGAGGACTTCAGAACCTGTACAAGAGCTGTAGAGAGAGATTAAATGACTTGTCTAAGGTCACCTAGCTGCTTAGGACTGAAATCCACAGTTTCTGACAGAAGGCCGTGCTCTTTTTACTAAACATCTGCTTAGCTGGTAATCATCCATTTGTTTACAGATTGTGGTTTACTCAGACTAATATTAAGGATTTAAAACTTACATTTCTCCAAAGCTAAGGGTTTGGTTCTTAACTGCTATGTATGCCACACTGATATTCTTGGTCAGATACTAGGTCACAGTCTCATCACAACCATGTAGGGAAGAGGAAAAAGAGTTGGGTCTCCTCTCAGGATATTTCCTCTACCTTTACTCAGCACACTCAGATGTCCTGAGCATGCACTGTGTGTCAGGTACTGTGCTAGGCGCTGGTGTTAACAGTGACAAACTAGAATGGGGCCTACTCAAAGGGAACTTATGTTCTCATGACAGGAGACAGAAAACATGCAGATGCATAGAGATTGTAATTTTAGATGGTGAACAGGGCTGTGAACGAAATAAACTGGGTGATGTCATAGCTGGCACCTGGGGAGTGGACGATTTTAGATAGGAAAGCCAGGAAAGGCCTCTTGGAGGAGCTGGCATTGTACTTAGTATCTGAAGTTTGAGAGGGAGCCAGGCCAAGGATGCTCCAGGCCGGAGGAACTGCAAGAGAACAGCTCAAGGTGAGAAAAGCTTTGTGCGTTCCAGAAACAAAGGGGCAGCCCGTGTGACTGGAGAAAAGGGAGCAGGAGCAGCCGATGCTGCGCAAACTGAAAGCCTACCAGGAACTAAGTAAGAAAAGTAGCCAGGGACCCCTGCTTATAGGATCCTGCAGCTGTGGATCAGGATTTTGGATTTGATTCACACAGAGGAGGAACATGATCAAATTTAGGTTTCATGTGTCAAAAGATTCACTCTGGAGACGGGACCTCAGTACTTTAGTGGAGGTTGGAGTGGATGCAAGTGCAGAGCAGTGTGGAGGGTATTAGAAGGGCAGGCAAGAGAGGAATCTGCCTTACCTTAAGGTGGTGCAGGGGGTGGGTTTGGAGCATGGGAAGGTGGAAAGAAAAACTGAGTTTCACTGTAGGATTATTTTACTTGGAGGGCCAACTAATCTTTAGACTCATCACATTCTTTTCTTTTCATCATGCTGGATCCCCACTGAAAAGTTCTTTTCATCTCCTTTTGTTTTTATTTATTTATTTTTTTTAAAGATTGGCACCTGAGCTAACATCTATTGCCAGTCTTCTTTTTTTTTCTTTTTTCCTTCTTCGCCCCAAAGCCCCCCAGTACATACTTGCATATTCTAGCTGTAGGTCTCCCTGGTTGTGCCATATGGGACGCTGCCTCAACATGGCCTGATGAGCAGTGCCATATCCACACCCAGGATCCGAACCAGTGAAATTATGGGCTGCCCCAATGGAGCACACGAGCTTAACCACTCAGCCACAGCACCAGCCCCTTCACTTTCTTTTGAAATAAGCCACACGAGTCTTCCAGTAACCTGTCTTCATGTTGACTGATACACAGTTTAAGGGTAAATGTTTATTTATTTTTTCATTTATTGGACAAATATTTCTCGAGCACCTGCTGTGAGCTAGGCACTGAGTATAAAGACAAACATGACAGGCGCAAGCCCCACAGCAGCTGCCATATATCACAGGGTAAAGAAGGAAGCGGGCGACGGAGCACGGCGCTGCTTCACCAGGAGAGAAGAGCCAGGTGTGCCCCTTTCTTTCTAACACATACTAGTTGGTGTCCTTGTAGGCACACACCTTCTGTTATTAAGACCAGTTATTAAGACTAGTAGCTATACATGTTTATCGAGAGTCTCTTGTAGGGAAGAAAAATGATTTTCCCTCTACCCTTCTGAGTTCTTAGCTGAGACCCTTATAATAAATGACAGATTAACGAAAGAAAAACAAACAGAAAATTTATTAACATGTATACCTCATGTACACATGGGCAATACCCAGGGGAAAATAAGTAACTCAAAGAGGTGCCTTAGAATTGAGACTTAACTACCCTCTTAATAGGGAAAGGAGAGGGGAGGTGTAGGCCTCTTAGAGGAGAGAGGTGATTTTTAGAAAAGAGGTCTGGACCCTTAGAATAGATAGGAGATATGACAGTTTGTGACAAGGTATGTCTGGATGTGGTGTCGGCCACTAGTCTCCTCTCCGGCAATAAGAGTCAATCCTCTCTGATGAAACTCCCAGGGAAAGGATTTATGATAAGTGAGATCCTTTTGGAACATCTGTCTTCAGGCAGATAAGCAGATATCAGAGAAAGCCTCTCCTTGCATTTACTGTTTTTCAAGTGCTTAGAGCTCAAAATAATCCACATACCAAAGCAGCATATTTTGGGCTGGCATGTCCTGAACTCCTACAGTTGTATTTTAGGGTGGCATGTTATGCCATACTTCACTCTTCATACCCTCTAAAGTTCAGAGATCCAAACTGGGTTTGCAGCTACGTACATTCTTTATCTCAGCATTATGTTAGCACTTTTGGACAGCGTTCAAGTTACACTGCTAAATTATCTCACATTTTATAACATGATTTTGGAAATATTCTTAAATCTTTTTCCATGATTATGTTTTCCTACTGTGAAATACACAGTAAGAATGTGCATAAAACAGGCACACAATATATATTAATAATGCTGATAGAGTGACTACCCGTCAGCCACCTTTCTGGTTAGGAAGTAGATGTTGCCACTTCCTCAGTATCTTAGAAGTTTCCTGTATGTCTTCCGGTTTTCCATCCCCTTTCTCTTCATAGACACAAGTATTTTCTTGATTTTTGTGACAAGGATTCTCTTGCCTTTCTTTATAAACTTACATTCTATGTATGTATTCCTCAGTGATATAGTTTAATATTTCTTGTAATTAAACTTCATATAAATTGAGGCACACTGCATATTCTTTTGTGACTTTCTCTTCTGCTTTACATATGCATTGCTGCATAGTGTTCTGCATAACGAATACACCACAATTTATCCAACCTACTGGTGGTAGATAGGCATTCTTTTTCAGCTTTTGGCCATTTCAAATAATCTTGCTCCGAACATTGTCCGACATGTCTCCTGACACTCAACTATGGATCCGGGGTTATGGTGTATCAACGATCATCTTAGGTAACGCCAAAACTGTCTTCTGAAATAATGGTATCAATTGATGCTTTCACCAGGCAGGCGTGCCTGGGACAGCCTGTTATTCTGCATCTTCAACAATACTTATTATTTTCAGAGTTCTTAACTTTTGCCACTTTGCTAGGTGTATAGAATTATCCCATCAGCTTTTAAATTTGCATTTACTCGATTACTAAGGATGTTGAGTATGTTTTAACATATTTATTAATCATTTGATTTTTCTCATTTATGAAGTTCCTGGCCAAGTCTTTTGTCCAATTTCTAAATCTCTTTTCCATTTTTGTTATTGATTTCAATCAATATTGATTTATATGTTCTGGATACTAGCACTTTACTAGTTTTATATTTGTATCTTTTTCAGTTTTATGGTTTATATTTTTGCTCTTCATATAGTGGCTTATGTATACTGAACTCCTTGATTTTAATATAGTCACAATTACCCATCTCGTACTTCATGTTTTTTCTTTTCTTTTTAATGTCTTATTTTAAAAAAATTCTTCTCTAATCCAAGGTCATGATGATATATTTATTTATATTATTTTCTAAAAGCTTCTTTTGACCTTTCACATTTCAGTCTTTAATATTCTTGGTGTAGGTTTTAATTTCATTTGTTTTTTCATGTGGATGTCCAACTATCCGCGCATCATTTATGGAAGACATCATGTTCCTCTTGCAGGTCTGTTACGCCATCTTTATCTTACATTAAGCGCTTCCATGTGTGCGGGCTGGTTTCTGGGTTCTCTACTATACTCTACTTCATTGTCTGGACCTTTACCAACATACTATTTTATCCATTATACCGATCTTCCTCTGCTTGTGATGGGGTTACATCCAGATAAACCTATCATAAATTGAAAATATCTTGATTTGAAAATGCATCTAGTACACCTAACCTACCGAACATCATAGCTTAGCCTAGCCTGCCTTAAATGTGCTCAGAACACTTACATTAGTCTACGCTTGGGCAAAGTCATCTAACATGAAGACTATTTGATAATAAAATGTTGAATATCTCATTTACTGAATAGTGTACTGAAAGTCAAGAACAGAATGGCTGTATAGGTACAGAATGACTGTAAGTGTATTGGCTGTTTACTCTCATGATCATGTGGCTGACTGGGAGCTGCGGCTCCAATGCCACTGCCCAGAATCACGAGAGAGTATCATATGGCATATTGCTAACTGCGGAAAAGATCAAAATTTGAAGCATGGTTTCCACTGAATATGTGTTGCTTTCACACCATCGTAAAGTTGAAAAATCATAAGTAGAACTATGGTAAGTTGGGGGCAGTCTGTAGTTCAATGATCTTCAGTATCTGGCAGCAGGGTCTGTCTTACTGCTTGGCACCTAGAAGGAGATGAAGTATTGATTTGATTAAGAATCCAACTTGGGCATCTCAGAGGTAAAATAATTATGTTTTTTACTCTGGGAACTAGGTTTTACCATAGCAAACTTAGGTTAAGTTCCCAGGTAAAATCCTAGCCAATTTTCACAATAAGACAAAGGAAGATTAAGGCTACTCCAGTTAGGGCATATTAATGTCATATTAGTTTTCTACGGCTGCTCTAACAAATTAACACAAACTTGGTTGCTCAAAAAAAAAAAACCCCCAGAAATTATAATATTACACTTCTGGAGGTGAGAATTCCAAAATGGGTCTAATGATCCTAAGTCAACGTGTTGGTCAAGTTGTGTTCCTTTCTGAAGATTCTAGGGGGGAATTTGCTTGCTTGCTTTATTCAGTTACTAGACGCCACCTGCATTCTTTGGCTTGTAGCCCCTTCCCCCATCTTCAAAGTGCATCACTCCAATCTCTGCTTTCATCATCACATCTCTTCTCTGACTCTGCATCTCATGCCTCCCTTTTATAAGGACCCTTGTGATTACATTGGGCCCACGTGGATAATCCAGAATCATCTCCTAATCTCCAAATCCTGAATTTCAGCCCATCTGCAAAGTCCCACAGGTTCTGGGAATTAGGACATGGACATCTTTTGGGGGGGGATGTACTATTCTGTCTACCATGGCTATACCACGGCATGCCACCCCTAAACATGCCACTTTGGCATATTGATTATTTTGAGCTAAACGGATGTGAAAAACAGCAAATGCAAGAAGGGCACTCTGAACTTCCTTTTTCTTCCTGAAAGCAGGAGAGAAAATTCTCATGTGAAATTCTCATGTTGTCTCTGTACCAGGAGGAAGAAACATTCTTATCACCAGAGATGGGAGTTTAGACCGAGAGAAATCTGTACAAATAGACCTTGTTAAAATAACCCTTATCTTCTTGTAGTCTCTCCATATATTTTAGCTACTTTTCCGCAATTGCCACTCTTGGTTCAACCTAGCATGTCAGTGCTCAGGCCTAGCTTCGTGTTGGATCTTCCTTTTCTTGTGGAGACTCCCTTGTACGCGTAAAATAAAATTTGTATGCTTTTCTCCTGCTACTTTTGCCTCTCCTACATATCACTGTGAAACAACTTCAAATACCTAAAATACACAAAAGCCTACCAGAAAGTAGTTAAAATCATTTAAAACCTTTTTTTTGTATTCACAGTTCTTAGCTGCAAACAAGAAAGTCTGACTCTGATTGGTCACACATTAAATGTGGTGTTTAAAGGGATAGGTAAGAGCATTCTTGGGAGGCCTGATGACTATGGCTGAAAACATGTCTAGGGACAAACCCCAAAACCATGCTGCAGAATTGGCCTGGTGCTGCTTTGTCACAACTGTCACTACTGAGCCAGTATGTGACCCACCTGGAAGCCCTGACTGCTGCCTCTACTTTCAAAGCTGGGTGCTTTTGGTATCTCTTCTCCCAGCAGATGTGGAAGCTCCAAACAGATCTCTGCTGTCCTGTCATCTCCTTTTGGAGAGTGATATAGAACCTGAAGTCAGTTCGCTCACCTGTTGCGCAGCAAGCCAATGTCTCACACCGGGCGTAGTGGAAAAAGTAGGAATTTTATTGTTGCATGTCACTGAGCGAGGAGAGAGGACAGCTAACGCTGAAATCCAAAACTCCCCAGAAAGCTAAAAGGAAAGGTTTTTATTTGGGGTTTTAGGTAGGGGAGGGGAGCATATAGCCTTGCTGGTGCGAGTTTTCCCACCAGCCTGTCTTTGGCCTTGAGACTACCTGCAGAAAGGAGGAAGCCTGCGACCTTGCTGGTCAGCAGCTCTCCCACCAGCCTGTACCTCCTTGTGGGGAGGAGATAACAAATCCAGGTGCTTGTCCTTGGCTGTGTCTGTCTCCATGGAGGATAGTGGATTCTGGAGCCAGGAAGCCAGAGAGTAAGCAGGGAATGAGTGCTTTGGTTTTTACCTGACATATGCTAGGTATAATGTAGGGAAACCGATATCAGGGCTGGTATCAATTGGAGTCTTTTAAAGGTCTGACTGATTGGTGAAGCCTTATAGGCCACATATCTGCAATCTAGCTGTGACAGAGGCTGAGAATTGTTTCAAAGCCTGGGTAAGGGAGGCCAAGTTCTAAGTTGAGAATTGCACAAATTTATAAAGGAGATAGATAGGCCAGTATTTTTCAAACTTTTTGTCCTCCAATTTTCACATTCTAGGTATAAAACAGAACAAAACAAAAACACATATACTTGAAACTAAAATTTTATAACACAATATTTTCACCTATTACATGAGATGGTACATTGATATTTTCTATATATATATTCCATTCCCTTTTTTTGTCCATATCAATGAATATAGATAAATCCAAATTTTAATCTTGGATTCTGAAGCATCACCAATAACACTTTATTAAACATATCATTTTCACTCAAAGTAAATTAATTTGGATAATTAAATCTTTTCATAAAAGATCTGTTGTGGTAACTTTTTCATACTGTACAAATGAATATGCCAAAAAGATAATACCATACATTTTTAGGAAATTTTACATTGTAGAAGAGGCCAATCCTAGTTACAGAACTAAAGAAACAATCTTTTTGGCATCACATTTAAGAAAACAAATACAGAAGAAAAAACACTACTAATTCTTCTTTTATTTTCTTATAATTCATGCCAGCAAAATGAAGTTTAGGAATTCAATAGCAACCATGGCTTTCCATTAAATAGTGATTGAAATATGGCTCACTTTGATTACTTATCAGCTTATGAACGTGTTATTTTTGTGAGAAAATTTTGAGTAAAATATCTTCTTTTGAAGAGGCCATTTTAGACCTGCCTGTAAGAACAAGAAACATGAGACATATTTATTTTTTTACATGCTGTTTGGGACCCATCAAATTGTTTTCATTACCAATTTATGATTTGCAATCTGCATTTTAAAAAGTCTGCAATAGTGATTGGCAGCCACAAGTCTGATATTTGTGCAAAGGAATGGTAAGAGAAGAAAGCTCATTACTGTTAAAAGGGAACAATTTGTATAAAAGTTTAGTAGTGGCCCTGATAGAGTATTCATTTAGTTATTGAACAAATATTGACTAAGTGAATAATACATACCATGTAATTCTTCTAGGTCCTAAGGATACCAAAATGAAAACATGGTCCAAGCCTTCGAGGCATTCAGAGAGGAAAGCAAGTATTAATCATCATCATCACCAGCAACTCTTTGTGAAATGTCAGGAAATCCTAGGTGCTGATTTTTGCCTGGGAAAAATTTTGCTGATTTCCGAGGCAAAATCAGGTAAAGTTCTCCTGATGGAGACTCTTAAAGGAGTGGAGGGGATCAGGAAATCCCACCTCAAAATATGCCGCTTTATATAAGCACTTATATAAAGCATGAGAATTCTTTCGTGCTGAAGACATCTCAGTTCCTGAAGTCTTATTTGCCTAAAGTTAGAGCCTCTCAAAAGAGCTCAATTGTCATAAATCCCCTCCTCAGGAGCAACCCTCGTCTCTTTTTGGAAATGAGAAGTTGGCACCACACCCACACATTGTCACAAACTATCATCTTTCCCATCTATTCTCTTAAAGGCCCATTTGTCTTTCCAAAAAATTACTGGCTTTTCCTTCAGTTTCCCCTACTAAGTTAGGTATATAGACCCCCAATTCTAACCACTCCTTTACTCATCCCTGAGTGTTCCCATGTGTACGTCTGATGCACATGCTAAACTACTGTTTGGTTTACTCTTGTCTTCTGTTAATCTAATTTACAGGGACCAGCCAGAGAACCTAAGATGAGTAGAGGAAACCCATTTTTTTCTTTCCTCCCTTACTGGAGAAAATCTCCAAAAGAATTAAAGGTTATTTGTGGACTAAGAAAGAGTGTATGTAAAAGATATTGTTCACAAGAAGAAAGTTCCAAGTATGACAAGCTGTTCAGTACGTTCAGCTGTAGAAATTGGTGGTGACTGGGGAGAGGGGCTTTGAGACGAAGATGTCCAGGTGAGCAGAAGTCAGATAAAGCACAGGAAATGGAGTTTTATTCTCCAGATGTTAGGAGAACCAGTGAAGGTTTTTTATTTTGTTTATTTTTGCCTGGATGGGATGATCTCTGATTGCAGTGGGATGGAGTGATTGTAGGCTGGGAAGAATGGAGGTAGAGACTTATCCGGAATCTATGGTCACTATAGGGCACTGATAAGAGGCAAAACTTTCCTCTACCCTTTTAGGGTCTCCAGCTGGGCCTAAGAATTAAGCTGACATAAAACAGATGAATAGGAGAAAAACATACAAATTTTATTTAATATTTTTATACATACATAGGAGTCTTCATAGCAAAATTAAGACCAAAAAAGTGGTTAGGCCTAAGTGCTTATATACTAGGTTGAACAGAATAGTAATTGTGAAATAGCAACTCAAATATATGGAGAGACTAAAGGAAGGTAAGAGTTTTCTTTTTTTAAAAGCAATTTTTAAAGATTGGCACCTGAACTAACATCTGTTGCCAATCTTCTTGATTTTTTTCTTCTTCTTCTTCCCAGAACGCCCCAGTACATAGCTGTATATTCTAGGTGTAGATCCTTCTAGTTGTGCTATATGGGACTCCACCTCAACACGACCTGATGAGCGGCGGTACATCTGTGCCCAGGATCCAAACCAGCAAAACCCTGGCCCACCGGAGTGGAGTACCAGACCTTAACAACTCGGCCACTGGGCCGGCGCCTGCTAAGAGTCATTTTAACAAGGTATGTTTGTACAGATTTCTCTCAGCCTTGACTCCTCATCTCTGCTGATAAGAATGTTCTTTTATTGCTAGTATACGGAAGGGATTTAAATCCCTTTTACGTTGAGTAATTATCTGTTTTCAGGAAGAAAAGGAGAGGACAGAGCCCCATTCTTGCATCTGCTGTTTTTCAAGCGCCTTTAGCTCAAAATAATCCTTATGCCAAAGTGGAATATTTTGGGGTGGCATATTCTGCTATCTTTCAGCTGATACTCAGTTCTTTTCTGGGTGCCTGGATGATGTCTCACCATTTACGGCACACTCTGCAAGAGCTGGCTCAGGGAAGATCTAAGATGCTCTAAGAAGCGATGAGAAGAAAGTGTAAGAGATTCATCAGGAAGAATCAGAGACAGAGGAATGGGACCCATAAAACCAAACTGAGAAGAATCATGAACATAGCATCTGGGTCAGGAAGAAAAGTACCAGAAAACTGGTGAGATTTTGAAGCCCGGAGTAATACAGTCAGATGTAGCATAAATTAAATTAAGGTGTAATTTTGGATTTGATACTTAGGAGGTCACTGGTAACCATAGCAAGGGTATTTTTAGTGAGTGATTAGTGCAGAAGTCCTAATTATGAAGAATGACTGAGACTTGGAGATAGTGACTCCAGATTACTCAGGTCTTGAAGATTTGATAAAACGGGATGGATGTAGTAATGGACAGGGCATGGATTGAGAGACACTAAAACTATATGTGGATGGGAAGGAGCCAGTAGAGAGAATATTAAGACTTTAAACTGGTCTATCACTATCATTAGATTAGGATGACCAACTAATCTATTGTCCAGTCAAATAAGTTACTGATAGTGGAAGGTGGCTCCATTAATAACTATCCTAAAACAGGTACAGACTGAAACAATCCCGGCAAACTAGGGTGTGTTTTCAATCTAGATTTAGGATAAATCCAAGGAGAGAGGATTTAGAACACAGGAGGCAGGGTGAACATAGGATGGCCTGAGAGCTATGTCTTCTGCCTGCTGGGAAAATGGAGAGATTAAGGATGCAGTCAGTCATAGAGGGAAAGCCACAGGTTGAGAGAATGCATTTAGAAACATTCAAGTTAAATTCTCAAAGCTTTGGCAATAAATTTAGAAATAAAGCAGTAAGATGATCCAGGAGCTTTTGTCCCCCTAAAGTCCCAAGTCCTCAGTAGCTGACTTTTCAGTTTACTAGCCATGGATCCATCTATGCACAGCTATCCATAGTTCCTGTAGGAAGGACCCTAGAGTTACAAGCCCCAGATGACATGTAGAGGACACTAGCAGCTGGGTTAGTGAGACATTCCAGGAGTGAGTTTTAAACGGTCCTGGAGTAGAATGAAGTCAGTTGCTAACACTTAAACTAGGAAGTCGCTACCATTACTAAATGCAATGTGCTCCAGTTGGCTGGTAAACCCAGCAGCTTCCAACCGCATATTTTCCTTATTTCTGTGCGCATTGAAGAGCCGCCATCTTTGGGAAGTTACTATTAACTACAGAAAAACTAAAACAAAGGCTACCAGACTGCCGAAAAGTGACAAAACTAGCAAAGTTAGAATTACAACAAAAAAGTGACACAAAGCACTCAATGTTACCTTCAAATTTCAGTTAACAGCCCTTCGTGTGACCAAGTGGGTGGCCCTGAGAAGGGCCTTTTGTGAGCGAGCATGGGCTACAGACCTGGGGACTGCGGTGAGGCTTAGCCGCCGAAGCCGTAGAGGGTGCGCCCCTGGCGCTTGAGCGCGTAGACCACATCCATGGCGGTGACAGTCTTGCGCTTGGCGTGCTCGGTGTAGGTGACCGCGTCCCGGATAACGTTCTCCAGGAAGACCTTGAGCACCCCGCGGGTCTCCTCGTAGATGAGACCGGAGATGCGCTTGACACCCCCACGCCGGGCCAGACGCCGGATGGCGGGCTTGGTGATGCCCTGGATGTTGTCGCGCAGCACCTTGCGATGGCGCTTAGCACCTCCCTTCCCCAGACCCTTTCCTCCTTTGCCACGGCCAGACATGATGAAAACTGAGTATCACACTACAGTACCTAACGCTTTGCTGCAACCATTTATATATCAACTCTGCGGACCTTTTAGGAAACTGAAACGGCGGGGGCGGGAACGAGACCTCTACTCCCGCCCCTTCCCTACTCTACTGGGCGTCTATTACTGCCTAACAAGGGAAGGGGGCGGGGAAACGCGATTCAGTAGCTGACTGTTTCCTGTTTCCTGGTAGCGGTCCGGAGTCTGGTTTCTGTGGCCTCTAGTCTTGTGCCTGTGGGTTTTCTCAAACAACAGATATTGTACAAGTCTCCTAACCACTTTTATGGTTTATAAAAAGGAGGCAGCAGCACTACACTTGTCTACCAAACGGAGAGATGCCATAATAAAATTACTTGTAGAAGTTCTTTGTGAGTGTTCTTTTAAATATAAAAGCACTAATTCTTACATTCCCAGCAATATTTACATTATTAAATTTAGCCTATCGTGGAACGTTCCATTTTGGCAGAGCATATACATATACATCATTTTCAGCATTCCTAATAACGAGGGAGCTCTAGGAAAGGGAACCAACGTTAACTGAAATTCTGCTCTTTGCTCCCTAATTTATAAAGCACTATTTGCACCGTAAAGATGAAGAATCCCACATTTGGAGAGCTAATCCTGTGTTAATAAGGGCTATTGTTGGAGGTATAACTGAGGCTCGTTTCTGGAGTCTTAGGACATTGCCATCTACCATTGATCTATGCCAGGAAAGAACTGAAGGTACATAACGGTGAATAAAAGTTTGCAAATTAACAGAATTAACAAAATAACACTAATAAACTGAAATACTGTCCAAGTAAAAAGAGTAACTGAAGTCATGTTGCACAGACAGATGATCGGTTGATAGGTTTAATAGACAAATGCCAATATTTGCTCATGTTGCACACATTCACATTGAGTAGCTTTTACGTACTACAGGTGTCATTTTTAAAAATTCCCTCTGTGCTGTTGCTTAGCATATAGGTAGTCAGATTATTCATTTCCTTGAGTGAGAGACAATTTGAGATTTAGCTCAGGTACAGTTATCTGCAGACTCAGACAGTGATCTCACATGCTCTCTTTTTTGAGAAAGGCACCAAACAAGAACCACTGATTCATTCACTCAACAATTTAGGGTCTACTCTATGCCAAGAATGGTGTACAAATTCCAGCTTCACAAAGACAATCACACATGTTCTTTTAAAGAACTCAAAGTCTAGTTGAGGGAAGAGAAAAAATACACTCAGGGTTCCGGGTCAGACACCAGTCCGGCTTACTCCTAGTTTCAACCTAGTAGTGATGTGTGGAGCAGCCACATCCTGCAACATTAGCATCACCTGGGAGCTCGTTGGACTTACAGAATTTCAGGTGCAGCTCTAAGTTCACTGAATTGATATTGCATTTTTAAAAAATGTCCAAGTGGTTGGTATGCTCAATGAAGTTTGAGAAGAGTTGTTTTAAAGTTGTGTTGTCCTACGTTACCCACTAGCCACATGTTCTCATTTTAATTTAATTAAAATAAAAAAATTACAAATTAATTTCTTCAGTCACTTTAGCCACATTTAAGTGCTCAATAACGACATGGAGGTAGGGTCTATCCATTCGACAGTGTAGAGACAGACCGTTTCCAGCATTGCAATAAGTTCTATTGGGCTGTGCTGTGATAGAAAATTTCTTCTGAAGAACATCTAGTCCAGCCTGGGAAAAGCAATGGGGTAGATATTTGAGTATGAGGCTTACTGTAGGAAGTGAGGATTGGAGTATTTTTGAAGTATAATAGAAATGAGCCAATTTCTGGGTGTACCTAATATTACAGATAGAGAGAGGGACATACAGAAAGAAAATTGGAAGCTGGTCAGTAGTAATGCCACTTTTAGGAAATAAAATTAGTAAGATATAACTGTGCTTGGAGCAGAGTTTCAAGTGAAAGCATCCTCAGGTGAGACCTTCTCATAAGAAATTAAAATAGAGGTGATTTCTCACGGCCCTTGTGAAAACATTTGATCCTTACACAATGCTCGATCTGCTATATAGCCCTTATTTTTTCTTTGCCCTTTTTAGTATTTATTCAACGTAGTCACTCTTCTCCTTAAAGCTTTGAAATTCACTGAATTTTGGAATAATTAAGCACAGCCCTTGTGGATTGACCTGGTGAGTGCTACCTATGTCTCTCACAGTCATTTGCTGTGGTAAGTGGGGGAGGGGTCACACCGAATTTGAGAGAATATGAAGTCATAAGTGAGATATCCATCACTTATCTAACCATAGTTTTTCTCAGTCTTTTTTTTTTGGTGAGGAAGATGGGCCCTGAGCTAACATATGTTGCCAATCTTCCTCTACTTTTTTATGTGGGATGACTTGACGAGGGGTGCTAGGTCCGCACCTGGGACCTGAACCTATGAACCCCAGGCAGACGAAGCAGAGTGCATGAGCTTGATCACTACAGCACTGGGCTGGCCTCTAGTTTTCCTCAGTTATTTTTTACATCTATAAAATAAAGGGTTCCAGTCTTAGTCTAGTGGAAAATCCACTGTTCTCAGATATATACAGATTTAGAATTCAAAACTAATAAACACAACCTTTTTGTGGACTACCAAAGTAATAGGTGAAACTTTTCCAGTTTATTGTCCCATGGGGTGATCCAGCTTTCAAGAACCTTGTCCACACCACAGTTACAGAGAGGATAAGTACCTGGGTCTCAAGCAGTAAGAGTAGCTATGTGCAGCACAGCCCCATCCTTCTATAAACATCTGGGGAAGAATTTTTCCTATGAAATCAAGTCTCAACTATTGCCCTCCAGGAAGGGCAGAGATTACCTACAAACAATTAAGGAAATCGCCCTTAGCCCCAGTCTCTTCCTACTTATTTGGAACCTAACTAGCCATGGGAACCAGTAAGAGTTGCACAAGAATGAAATGGTGACATCTGCTGTAGAAAGAACTTTTCACTTATCTTAAATTGAGTATATGTAACTCAGGAAGCAATTCCAGCAATTATTCAACAACTGATGTTACAACTACAATGATGACCAAAATAGTAAACTCTTAAAAATCTGAATTTTAATTGTATTTGAAGTCTAGATAATAATAGTCTCTGGACTGAAAAGAAAAAGGGCCTATATAATGTTTGCAACCACTGCTATTGACAACAATGCTATTGTGGATGACAAAAAGCCCCTTCCTCTAGAAACCCAGAGAATGTCTGCCTAGGGAGAATTAGATGCTGCAGATACAATCCTATAAGCTTACCTCTTCATACACAGTGTTTGTATTTGATATATAACATGGTCTTAAGTTCCAGAGACTTGATTTCAGTCACCGCCAGCCAATAAAAGTCTATTTAAAAACAAGCCAATTGCTTCTTATGGAATTAGTTAAGTGTAGAGAGATGACATTTTTACAGTTGATTATTGTATCTTGGATTTATACGAGAAAATTTGCGTAACCATTGAATGCAGACCAGAATAACTAGGTTTTTGGAAATGGGAGAATTAATTAGAAGAAACATAATACCAGAATACTTTTCATCTTTATTTTAATAAACATGGGGTTGAATTTCAGTATCTGATTATTTGGTGGATATTAATTTTGTGCTTAATTATCCAATATTTACCTAATTCCATTAGCTCTGTTGTGTGGCAAACCAAGAAAGATGGAGTCTTAAAATCGGTCATGTTTGCTATGAAATGTTTGCTCAACTCCTTAGGAGGACATATTCAGCTAATTAATTTAGGCTGTGACAGCCTAGTTCATATTTTGTTAGTAAAAAGCCCAGGGAGAATTATGAACATTCAGAAACTGATTTAAAAGAGAACTTTTTTCTTTCTAATCCTCTGTGTCCCTACTTGGAATGTTGAAAAACAGTCAAATCAAATTTGCATTTTAAATATTATCTTGAAATATAGGAAATATGCACAAGATTATACGCTAAATATTGCAGGAAAAAAAATCTTAGGGACATGGTGTCTGTCAAGCACAATTTTAAGGAGATAGAATAGAAACACATGATCTCACAGTGTTCTTCAGCTCCCAGCTGGTAAAATGATGCACAACTCTCATTCTGTTGCTTCATGATTCACTTCTCTTCTTTGTTGATGGGGTGGCTGATCTCTAAAGCCTATTCTAGGTCTGAAAAATCTAGTTTAACAATTTTTTAAGAGGATTGGTGACTCTATTTAAAACAGTTTATGTAGAAAACGAATGGCGCAACCTCACCCCCCTCCCTTCCTAAAATGTTTAAATCACCAAAACTAGGAGATCAAAGGCAGTTTACACACTGTTCACTCAAATACTTAAAAATAAAATCTATCTTTTATAAAATAGTTATCCGTCTTGTGCGTAGAATTTTCTACCCCAGTGCCAATTCCCAGTGCTTAGTGCAAAGAACTTGCGGGAGAGCTGTGCTATTGCTCCCGTGAAAAATCCGATTTTCCTTCTTTATTTGAGTAAAAATGAGTTTATTTATATAAAGTCGCAAAGAAAAGAATGTGCAGAACATTTCCCTGGAAGAAAGATTTGCAAAGGGAACAGAGAGAAATAGTATTTTTAAAGAAAATCTGAAAGTTGTCTCAATTTGACCGAAGTTTTCAAGAGAGTTGGGGGAATCAGGAAAGTTTCAGGGTGCCCGTTTTGAAACTAGCTATAACAAATGAGGCAGGAATGAAGCCTGGAGACTCTCGGATCCGTTTCCCCCAAATCCCTAATTATTTCATGCCCAGATTTCTTATATTTTTCTTCTTTTTTAAGGGGCAAGAAACACAGCCACACGGCAGAGCCGAGGAGCCCTTCTCTGCTGCGCGGCGCACGGAGCAGGAACCAATCATCACTCAGCGACTCTCTATATAAACCCCCAGCCACCAGCGCCCGGGACACGCCGTTCTGACAGTTTACGCTTACTTTTTGTCTTCCCTGGCAAAACAGGAAAATGTCGGAGACTGCTCCAGTGGCTCCCACTGCTCCAGCACCTGCAGAGAAAACACCTGTTAAGAAGAAGGCGAAGAAAACGGGCGCAGCTGCTGGAAAACGCAAAGCGTCCGGGCCCCCGGTGTCCGAGCTCATCACCAAGGCTGTGGCCGCTTCCAAGGAACGCAGCGGTGTGTCCCTGGCCGCACTCAAGAAGGCGCTGGCGGCAGCTGGCTACGATGTAGAGAAAAACAACAGCCGTATCAAGTTGGGTCTCAAAAGCCTGGTGAGCAAGGGCACCCTGGTGCAGACCAAGGGCACCGGCGCTTCGGGCTCCTTTAAACTCAACAAGAAGGCTGCCGCTGGGGAAGCTAAGCCCAAGGCCAAGAAGGCGGGCGCGGCCAAGCCCAAGAAGGCTGCTGGGGCGCCCAAGAAGTCTAAGAAGGCCACAGGCGCGGCTACCCCGAAGAAGAGCGTCAAGAAGACCCCCAAGAAAGCGAAGAAGCCGGCGGCGGCCGCTGGGGCCAAAAAAGTGGCCAAAAGCCCGAAAAAGGTGAAGGCAGCCAAGCCCAAGAAGGCAGCTAAGAGTCCAGCAAAGGCCAAAGCTCCTAAGCCCAAGGCAGCCAAGCCGAAATCTGGCAAGCCGAAGGTTACGAAAGCGAAGAAGGCGGCGCCAAAGAAAAAATAAACTTGCAGCGGGAAGTCCCTTTCTGAAAATCTCAAAGGCTCTTTTCAGAGCCACCCACTAATTTCAGGTAAAAGAGCTTAACTGAATGTTTTTGGTAACCACCATAGCAAGCAACAGGTAGCTAAAGGATCGCTTACGATTTTTCTTACCGTTTTTTTAAAAAATTACCGCCGTCATGTGATTGGCCAGCTGATCACTTACTGCGGCAGGGTGGAAAGATGAGCGCGCACAAACATGCGCGCGCACTGCTGGGCTTTCAGAAGTCTATGAATAACTCCATAGTTACAGTCCTCTGAGAATAATTTTTGGTGGCTCTGAGAAGAGCCTTTGGCTTCTGATACAAGTCTAAACTTCACTTGCTCTTAGCCTTGTGGTGACTCTCGGCCTTCTTGGGCAGCAGCACGGCCTGGATATTGGGCAAGACTCCGCCCTGCGCGATGGTCACGCGCCCCAAGAGCTTGTTGAGCTCCTCGTCGTTGCGGATGGCCAGCTGCAGGTGACGCGGGATGATGCGCGTCTTCTTGTCGCGGGCCGCGTTGCCCGCCAGCTCCAGGATCTCGGCCGTCAGGTACTCCAGCACCGCCGCCAGGTACACCGGCGCGCCGGTCCCGACCCGCTCGTCGTAGTTCCCCTTGCCGAGCGGGCGGTGCACTCGGCCCACGGGGAACTGCAGCCCGGCCCGAGAAGAGCGGGTCTTGGCCTTAGCACGAGCTTTACCACTCTGTTTCCCGCACCCAGACATATTAGAAGACAGGCTGTAATTCTCAATAATCTAGTCTGCGAATGGGGTTATTATAGTCTCTGGATGTTTCGTAAAATTTCCTTTTCCATTGGTTTTCAGAGGCGAGTGTTAGCCAATCAGAATGTACCCCTGGACCTATTGGCATGGGCTATAGAGAGAGAAAATATGTACCGCACCAATCAGAGATTGAGATATTAAAACTTGTACATATAGTGAAACAGATGACAAGCTTGGATTTTTTTCCTTGAGATCAATGGAGTCCTCTTTGGGAGGCTATTCACTCTGTGCTTATTCCACCTAAATCTGTATAATTATGGCTACTCCCTCGATGTTAAGCGATAGTAAAAAGTGTAAAAGTCATCTCCGGCGGTTGATGAGTTACTGTATTTGACAAATTCCTTGCCCACAAGTTGTTGAGAGGACACAGGGAGCCATGATTGACTGTATAATAGCTCTTCGGTGAATAGGCAAGAAATAGGGAGTGAGGAGGGAAAAAGGAACCTTTGGAAAGGCAGCGTGGTTGATTAGCGAGCTCCTGAAGATGGGGTAACCAAGGTGAAATAAATGGGCTCTGGAAAGATGGGTTGACCTGTTCTACCATTTCCACTTCATCCCCAGGACTGAGGTTTTGTTTTTTTTGTTTGTTTGTTTTAAATTTCAGGGAAACCCACTTAATTTTAGGGGCAAATTTGAGAAAAATCTGAGTTCTTCACACCTTTGTGGGGCTATAAACCTAGATGGGGAAAAATGATTTATTTTCACAAACTCTAAATGCAGTTTAGTATTTCCTTCAATTAAGCGTGTAGACAACTAATCACGAGGGACTGTGCAGTACCGTTGACGTTTTTCAACAATGGCAACCACAAATGTTTCCCTACCACGTTGCAGTTCTTGCAGAGATCTTGAAATAGTTTACACTGGTTCTGAATCGTTGAAACTGACGTTATTCCACTTGCTGCTCTTTGTTGATGTTACTAATGAAACATTGTGTTCCATTAATTGTGTTACTAATGAAAGACATATAATACATACTTAAAAGAAATACATTTTGGTAACTGTGTTGTAATGCGGCTTTCTTATCCCGCATGCTTTGTGTACTTAAAAACATCATTTCGAGGGGCCGGCCCTGGGGCCAAGTGGTTAAGTTGGTGTGCTCCGCTGCAGGCAGCCCAGTGTTTGGTAGGTTCAAATCCTGGGTGAGGACATGGTACTGCTCATCAAGCCACGCTGAGGCGGCGTCCCACATGCCACAACGGGAAGGACCCACAACGAAGAATATACAACTATGTACGGAAGGAGGGGAGGGGGCTTTGGGGAGAAAAAGGAAAAAAATCTTTAAAAAAAACCAAACATCATTTTGAGAAGGTGTCCATAGGTTGCCCCAGACTATCCACAGGGTCCATAGTACCAAACAAGTCATGAAGCCCTGAGCACATCTCCAGTGTGCACAAATACCTCCTGGCTGAAATGCCTCTTCATCTTCTTTGTTTACAGCACCCCAACCCTTATTGGTTAATAGTTTATTAAAGTTTACTATTTATACTTTCTAGAAAAAAAAAAGTACGTAGCCTGTGAGTACCTCTCTAGTTCTTCTAAGCAGAGTTCAATTTTTCCCAATCGCAGCTGCATCCCATAATTTCTTCTTTCTAGCAAGAGCTTGAAAACCTCCTTTTATGAGAGTGGCTTGGTAGAGAAGGAGATCTGGATAAATGGGAGAGTGTGAAATAGTTACTCAAAAGAAGCATTTTGAAAATAAGAGACTGCATAGAGTGGGAAAGATAAGGGGGGAAAGATCTGTGAGGTCTTTAATCCCCCAAATGAGAGAGTTACTCTTTTGATGAAGCGTGATGAAGAACAAGAGAACTATGCAGGAACGTGACATTCAATAAGAGTGGCCAAAATGCCTATATAATATCTCTGTAGCTCCTTACAGTTTACACAGCCCTTCTACGATCACCTTGCTATAAAGCATTTGCATTAGGTCTAGTAAAAATGCTTGTTTTACAGTTAAAAAAAAATTGTGGCTTAGAAAGATGAAGGGGCCCCCCTGTGGCTGAGTGGTCAAGTTCGCATGCTCTGCTTAGGTGGCCCAGGGTTTCACCGGTTCAAATCCTGGGCATGGACACGAAACTACTGCTCTCTAGGCCATGCAAGGCGGCGTCGCACATAGCACAAGCAGAGGCACTCACAACTAGAGCATACAGTTATGTAGTGGGGAAACTTGGGGAGAAGAGGGGGAAAAAAAGAAAGATGAAATGGCCAGAATCACTTTATCAACAAATGGTAGACCTGGGTCCCAAACACAAGTTTCTTTATTCCTAGGGTCGTTTTCTTTACGCTGCTCCCCATCAATAATATCAACTAGAAAAGGAGTGGAGTTCAGGTATTTCTATTTTAGCCTCTTGGTGAGCTATCCAATTCTCAAGCCCTTTGGAATGCATCAGAATCGATTAAACATGATTGAATCAGTGACCTAGAGTTTGACTCTAGTTAATGTAAATTAGTATTTATATTCTTTTCCCTTGGGCAAGCCCTAATTTTCAAGAGAATCAGAATTTGTTTAAATCTTCATCCATCTCCCCAAATTTTTCTGCAGTTAAATCAGATTAAAATGAACATCTTGGGATGGAAGAAGAAGGCTAAAGACATGTTAGTGCCCTGTGTCAGGAAGACGATGGAGAAGGAAGTGCATTCCCAGTCCCTGTATTTCATCCCTAACCCACATCCCCAGGAGGGCCTCCTGAAATGCTCATGCGTGGGTTTCTGATGTTCTTTTGCTGAGCAAAGATGCTCTGTCAGTTATAGCGGAAAACCCCAGGTTGAGGGGCTGGCACCCAGGGGTTTTGTCGGTTTGGATCCCGGTTGTAGACCTAGTACCTCTCACCCAACCATGCTGAGGTGGCGTCCCACACAGCAGAGCCAGAAGGACCTACAACTAGAATATACAATTATATACTGAGGGATTTTGGGGAGAAGAAGGAAGAAAAAAAAAGATTGGCAGTAGATTTTAGCTCAGGTGCCAATCCTTAAAAAAAAAAAAACAGGTTTAGAAATACTCAATAGATTGACATTTAAAGATTGCAAATATCAGATAGACAGGAGCCTGTGCGAGTAGTTCTCACCTAAATACACAGCCAAAAAAATAAGAATTAAAAAAGATGTGTTAGCATGGAAGTTCTGAAGGGCATGTTCATATTTTCTTACCTGCAGGAGGGTACTTCTGCCCTCGGCATAGGTGTGAGTCAAACGTAATTTTAGGACCAGTCTGAAGTCGTTACTTTCTCCCTTCTACTTAGTAATTGCCTGGCTCGTTTTAACTAAGGGACGCAGATTGAGTTCATGTCACTGTCTGCAGGCCTTGGTTAGTCTTGTCACTCAGTCACTAAATCAGGTTGATGTTTAAAGTAGTCTCAATAACTGACATTTTCTCCCTTCTCACATTTTCTCCTTATCCTCTCATTCCTGGGATGATTCCATTGTTTTCTAACCAGTATGCTAATTCTAGTCTCTCCAGCCTCTAATTCCTAAATTCTGGTCATTCTACTTATGAAAAGGGTCACTAGCTCCCCATTACCTTAGGTAATGAGGGCCCTGTGGCCTTTTTTCATGATAACGCTTTCTGCTCACACTAACTAGCACTAATAACAACTCAGATTACCTTTCTATTCCTTCTTTTTTTATTGTTATTTTTTGACAATTTTATTCACCTACAGCTCCTACTTCTCTCCTCTCTACCTGCAAGAATCTTTCCAGTTCCATCTCAAGTTCATCTCCATGAATAAATTCCCCTAATCAAAAAGTCTAGTTTCTCTAGTAATGTGCTTTGATGACATTTAATAATTGGGTGGGTGCCATTATTATCAATGGAAAATTTGTAATACATCTATTTTTTTCTCTTGTTAAAGTAAATCTTAGGGCATTAATCTTATTTGTCTTGTTTCCTACTACTCTAGGTGTGTTTTTAATTGACTGTGTTTTATGACCCTGTCAAATGGGTGAGATTATCCCTAGATATTAATCAGATTCAGGGATTTCATTTTCTGTTTTTCTGTGTAGGAAGCCAAAGGTAATAAATCTCTCTGCCCCTTTTATGACCCTGCTCCCACAGTTTGACTTAGGTACTGTCTCCCTTACTTTCTGAAGTATGTCATGCAAAGTGTTGGGGCTAATCCAAAAACAAAACCAAAAATATTTATAACGCTACTGCAGTAAAAGTTTCCAGATGTAAAATATCAACATTTACCTGTGATGGGTTAGGGAAGGTGTGGAGAAAGGATGAAATGGAATTTCTTAATTATCTTGGATTTTTTTTTTCCTTTTCCTAAGATAAAGCTACTGGTCATTCAGAGATTATATACTTTTTTGTTGTTGTTTTTAATTATATCTACTTATAAGCAACCATGTGAGCCTGAAATGGATATACAACTTAATGCACCAAAACGTACATATAAAATGCGGCATGAGTCAGATTTGTGATCCTTCCCCAATAAAATCAAACTTTAAATACATATAGTAAATCATATAATAAAAAAATATAATGAATAAAATCAAGATTTAAAAAACATCTGACATTAAGCACTACATTTCAATGTATGCCTTTTAAAATTAAAAAAAAAATTACTTTGTGTCTGTGTGACTTAACCATAAGATTATTGTTTGAATGGTGGGCAGAAAGGCTAAAAATTGACCATATTAATGTTATACTTTTACTGATAGCCACTTATATTTCTGTACAATTGGGTGTAATAATTATCATGTAATAGAACTTCACAATCATATAGAATCCTGTAAATTTTCAAAACCCATCATTTTCTTTAACATAAAGAATTAAGATAAACATGTCAGTTTCCCTATGACAACTTTTCCAAGGAATAAAGCCCTCAGGGGTGAACAAGGAGCATTATATTGGGGCTGAAGTTTAATACAGTAATACCTAATGGGAAACGTTTTGGCTCTAACCCTTATTATCTGAAACTTTCTTAGTTTTAGATTCCTTATCTGTAAAGTACTAGTAGAATAATAAGTATGTGTAATAGGTAATTCTAGTAGATAACTATTGAACTTACCTTATATTTTGGAGCCTTCATAGAATAATACATAATTTCTGGTCCCTTGCAACCATTCAATAAATGTTGATTATTTCTACTTAGGAAAACTGTATATTAAAATTACATGAACTCTACCAATCTCTTATGTCTGCAACCAACAACACACTAAATGGTCATTTCTGTTTGTTCAATAATTTTTTATTTTACATTCCAATTTGAGTAAATACTTTCCTGAGGGTTTGTTTTAGGCAAAGGACCATTCTAGATGTTCTGGTGGACTTAATGATACAAGAAGATGTTTTCTGTGCCAACTAGGTCCTCATGTCTTGATGTCCAACATCTGGTGAGACAGAGAAACACATTAAAAACTACTAGAATCTCAGCGAAAATACAGGGTATGGGAAATCACATTCTGATATGGAATGCTTTTATTCAACATTACAAATATCTATCACTCCAGTTATTTTAATTATGGATAGGTAAACTTTTTTCCATTTGGACCCAGACTCCCCAGTTCTCGGCACCCAAGTCTCAATGTGTGACAGACTTCCAAGAATAAAGATGTTTTCTAAAAACCTCCAGGACTCTTACTATGGCTAACTTGGCCTGCATATTTATTTACAGCTTTGTCTCTGTTAAATTTACCACCTGACTAACCTCTTTCCTTAGTGATCATTGAGAAGAAACAGTCTATTAACAATAAAAATAATAATAATAGAAGCTTCTTAATTCCGTAGTTAAGGATATCTTACCCATCTGGAAACTGGAAACCGCTGAAGCATTTAAAGAGACATAAAATTCTTTCAAACATCATACAGTACCCCAATTAGTTAACAGGCTTGTACATTTCTAAATAACAGCCTGTGTGGTTTCAGAATAGAATTTTTGATTTCCCCTCCCTTCAGCTACCAGTTTAAAAAGTGAGGAATCTGTTAATTCCAGAAGAAAGGAATTATCTATTGAATACAAATAGCGTGAAACTTTTTTGTATGAATGGAAAGCAAGGGCAGAATTTCTGCGAGAGAACACTCCAACTTCCAAAGGATTTTCGTATTTTACTAACAAATAGGAGGTACTTTCATGGGATTGGATTTAGAGATTAAGGTAATTTAGGAAAACCACAAGAGATAGCTTTAAGGGTGACAGCTGAAAACGTTCCTGTTGGTTGCTTTAGGCCCTTGTAGAGAAGACTCAGGTAGAGACCACCCCCAAGAAGTCCGCGGGGGCTATCAAGGCCAAGTCTTTCCTTCTGGTGCCTCAACTAGAAACCTAATCCCTGGCTCCCAAGGGGCAGAGGGGTTTATTCCTGAACACGGTCAACAAGGTTCCAGCGAATGCTAACGAGTTAGGCCTCAAAATTCTGGTGAGCCAGGGCACCCTTGCGCAGGGTCCTGGACCCTCGGGATCGGTTCAAGGTGGCCTCTGGGAAAGACAAGCAAGGGCTTGAAGTCTCAGTTAAGCCCCCAAAAGCGAGAACTGCCACCCCTTGGAACAGCGCTAAGAAATGGCATAATTAGCCACGGTGGCGGATGCAGGGGCCAAAAAAAACAGCCAAAGCACAGTTAAGGATAAAGCCCATAAACCCGCCGGCCAAGCCTAAAGCCACTAGAGCTACATACGATAGGGCATAAGCCTTGTCTGAAACAGTAGAGGCAGTTCCTACTTGGAACACTGTGTTGGAGAGCTTAATCCAAGTCTACCCCAAAAGCTGTCCAGGCTTGTACCCACTAAGAGTTCGTCCTTTATCGGCGACTCTTATTTATAATTACAGCATCTTTCATAGAGAAAGTGGTTGGCTCTGAAAAGAGCCTTTGGGGTTAAGGGCAAGAACTCAATCGGGAAATTTACGCCCTCTCCCCGCGGATGCGGCGAGCGAGCTGAATATCCTTGGGCATGATAGTGACGCGCTTGGCGTGGATGGCGCACAGGTTGGTGTCCTCAAAGAGCCCCACCAGGTAGGCCTCGCACGCCTCCTGCAGCGCCATCACGGCCGAGCTCTGGAAGCGCAGGTCGGTCTTGAAGTCCTGCGCGATCTCACGCACCAGGCGCTGGAAGGGCAGCTTGCGGATCAGCAGCTCGGTGGACTTCTGGTAGCGGCGGATCTCGCGCAGGGCCACCGTGCCGGGCCGGTAGCGGTGGGGCTTCTTCACGCCGCCCGTGGCCGGCGCGCTCTTGCGAGCCGCCTTGGTGGCCAGCTGCTTGCGGGGCGCCTTACCGCCGGTGGACTTACGAGCCGTTTGCTTAGTACGCGCCATGGCTTGTCTGAAAAGCACTAGGATTAGAGGAAAGTGACTTACCTCTGTATTTATACAGGAACAGAATCAATCTGATTGGATTGTGGGTAATTCCTTTTAATCATGGTCGCTAAATTCCGGAAGTGCTCCGAGCGATTTAGGATTGGTTGAACTGCTCGGTACAAGTTTCTGATTGGTTAATTTCAATTGTCAGAAGTCTTCCCATCCTGTTTTGAAAAGTCATTTTTTAAGGTTGTTTCGCTGATAATGCTTCACACACACACAAGTAGGACCCAGAAGCACTTTACAGTAATCATTTAATATTCTTTATCTTTTCGTCTGTTTGAATATACAAAATAGAATCTGTCTAAAGTAGAAAGCACTTTAGGATTTCTCTTTTAAAAAAACACCCGCCATTTTCTGCCTTTAACCCATTTTCATCCGAATCAAATTAACCGTCCTTGTTCCCTATTTAAAAATCCGTTGTCTACGAATTTCGAGTCCTATTTTATTGTATCCATGGGAACTATCTAGCATGGTGTTCTAGGATATACTGTTTAGACGTAAAGAGTTTTGTATTTCATTCAGGGTATACGCAGCACAATTCCAGTATCCTGGGATTCCTGGGTCTTAAATATCAGGTTTGTCTCCAACTGGTAATTTGACTCTACTGTTTGGTGTTGATGCATTTAAAATGTCAGCCCGGGTCGTTCTAATGGCAAGAACCCAGAAAAGAACTTGCCATGCGGAACCTGGAAAAAGATGTGGCGATCGAGAGTCTTATGAGAATATTTCTTTACAGTACTACAACGGCCTAGCATCTCTGGATTCTCACCGGAGAGACCCGAAGTGTTGGCTACAATTTAAGAGAAAGCCAGCGGAGCTGCGGTCAAGACTGGATCTGGTTAAACAAGAAGATTTTCTTCCTTGGTTTTCGCATTCACGTGGGCAAGTTTTTACTTATTTTCAAAATTTAAGAAAAATGTGGGGTTTTTTTAGTGAATTTCTAGTAATGTAACAGTATTGTACGTCAACCTATTGGATTCCCAGAAAGCTTTCTTTTTCTCATCCAATAAAAAAAGCAGTTTTGGAATACCTAATTTACATACTATTATTCTATTGGTCGGCTTTAGTCCAATCAAAGTTCAGACTTATTAGTCTTCGTTTGTATATACGTGCTATAAATACCCGGGATTTGGGTTTGCTGTTTTTCTTGTTATTTTTCTCATTTTCCTCGTCCTCTAGGTGTTTACCATGCCAGAGCCTGCTAAGTCCGCCCCAGCCCCCAAAAAGGGTTCCAAGAAGGCGGTGACTAAGGTGCAGAAGAAAGATGGCAAGAAACGCAAACGAGGCCGTAAGGAAAGCTATTCTATCTATGTTTATAAGGTGTTGAAGCAGGTCCACCCCGACACCGGCATCTCGTCCAAGGCCATGGGCATCATGAACTCGTTCGTCAATGACATCTTCGAACGCATCGCGGGCGAGGCGTCGCGCCTGGCACATTACAACAAGCGCTCGACCATCACCTCCAGAGAGATCCAGACGGCCGTGCGCCTGCTGCTGCCCGGGGAGCTGGCCAAGCACGCGGTGTCTGAGGGCACCAAGGCCGTCACCAAGTACACCAGCTCCAAATAAAAGTTTTTCTACATCTTGCTCTCTTCAAAGGCTCTTTTCAGAGCCACTCACTTTTCCACGTTAAGAGTTGTAATATGAAGATTCGTCAGCAGGTTTTTAAAAGCATGTTTTGTCTTTTAACGGACAACCTACTTAAAAACTTAAGAAATGTAGTGTGAAATGTTTATTTGAACTTATATTAATCTTTAGGGCAGCAATGAGTTTGGGAAATAATTTCGTACAGAATATAATTATTAGTGTGCGTTGTGCTAAAGCTCCCAGAATTTCTGGTATTCTGGTTTCTGTGTTTTTATTTCTTAAATTCTTTGAATTTTTATAATTGCCCATTGTTTAGCGTTTAAGGTAATTTTATAGTGGTCATTTGGGGAGCTCAACGTCTAAGTACCTCGGGTTGTTTGTTTTAAACGTAATGTTCGCATTATATGAATATAGTTATATGTGCTTCACAAATGTTAACTCATACAATGAGAAATTATCTGTAGTTTACCGACAACAAGGCTCAGAATGTCAGTTACACAACAGATACCTGACTAGGTCTGGGAAAGTCATTGGAACCCGCAGTTTAATCTTTACTACTGTAGACTGTTTCAAAGGTAATTCTTCAAGTATACGTTAAAAACTTTATCCACTTTATTTTGCCTTGAGGCTGTTATTGATATAATCAACCACACATGGTGCTGAAGCACATTCTTAAGTCTTAATTTTTCTTTTATATTTCACTTTTGTTTTCGTTGTCTTCAGTCAGTGTTTGGTTCTATACACATTTATGTAGATAGAAAAGAATGAACAGAAAAAAACAGGAATAAGAGTCGATCCAGAAGTGCAGAGAGCACAGAGGATATGGATGGATATCTGAGGTCTCGTGTGCTAAGGTTTTGTACTGCTGAAAGCAAAATCACATGGATGAATTGTTTTTGAGGACCTGTCATGGCTTATTGACTTGTATTAGCGAAGCCAGCAAGGCATGATCAATGCATGTACCAGTTGAGAACTGATATATGTGTGGAAGCTTACATAGTTGTGAAACAGAATGTTCACACTATATGGTTGGTTTTTTAATGTAAATCTATTAAAGATTGCGTTTTCAGTTCATCATATGTGTTATTTTAGATGAAACATGGATTGTTGAAAATGACAACTGTGTTAGCTGTGTTAGTTATCTATTGCTACATAACAGATTACCTCAAATTTACATAGCTTCAAACAAGACACGTGTATTGCCTGGCAGTTTTGTGAGTCTGGGCATGGTTTAGCTGAATCCTTTGTAAGAATGCTATCTAGATGTTAGCTAGGATTAAGGGTCTCTTGGATGCTTGACGGGAGAAATCAACTTGCAAACTCACTTAGTGGTTGGCTGAATTTGTTTCGTTGTTGTAGGATTGAGGGTCTCATTTTCTTGCTGGCTGTTGGCTTAAAGCCCTTTTTGTCTGTGAGTTGGAGGCCTCTCTCAGTTCATAAAGAGCCCTCTGAGTTTCTTGTCATTTAATCCTACCAACATGGGTACTTGGTCCATCAAAGCAACCATGCATATTGGTGGAGGATAGATATTAGAATCTTAGGTAACATAATTACATATACAAAGTTATTTACATTCTGTCACCTTTGCAGTAGTCTGTTGGTTTGAAAGCCAGACCTGGTGGTCTTGTGGTTAAGATCTGGCACTCTCACCATGAAGCCCAAGTTTGTTTCCCAGCCAGGGAACCACACCATTCCTCTGTCGGTTGTCATATTGTGGTGGCTGTGTGTTGCTATGAGGGCTATGCCAACAATATTTCAAATATCAGCAGGGTCATCCATGGTGGACAGGTTTCAGTGGAGCTTCCAGACTAAGACTAGGAAAAAGAACCTGGCCATCCACTTCTGAAAAAATCGGCCATGAAAATCCTATGAATAACAGCAGAGCACTGGCCAAAGTGCTGGAAGGTGCAAGGATGGCACAAAACGACCAGGCAGCATTTTGGTCTGCTGTACACTGGATCTCTAGGAGTCAGAATCCACTGATGGCACTAACAATGGGTTAGAAGAAAGTCACAGGTCACATCCACACTCAAGAGTGAACCCCAAGAGGGGGAATCCTGGGGGCCCCCTTATAAGGCATCACAGAACCCAGCAGGAAAAAGGAAATCTAAAAACCAAAAGAAAGTGAATTTAACTGTTCCCCTCCTTCCCATTGACCCCACAATACTCTGATTGGTTCATTTAGCCTGCAGGCAGCAATCTGTGATAAGAGGTTAGAAGGGCATCAAATACCTTGAAGTGTATTTAAATAGGCCACTACCAGGGAATGTCTTCTGAAGGCCAGACACAGAAGAGTTGCCTGGTTATTAGTTTGGGGACTGACTTTCTTCCTTTTCCTTTGCAAGTACTGACACATGAGAAAACATGGGGTGTGGCTGAGTCCCAGCACAGGGCTAAATTCTAGCAGTTATAGCTGAGAATAGAAACCAGAGGGTTTATGAGATTAATTAAAGTTGTTCCTGTTCTAGAATATGAAGGAATAGATGTGATGTGAGACAAATCCCAAATTCTTTGTGGATTAAAAAATATCTTGCTGGTAATAAATTTAGATAACTGACATATCAATGCTTGAGAGAAGCCCCCATGTAGCCCTAGGCTAGTGCTTCACTTTCTACAGTTCAACCCAGGCTTCTTTCATGGTACCTTTTCCCTTGAATTGCCAACTAGTGGCTGAGCGTTTAATACATAGCAATTTCTCTAAAAAACTGAGTAGGCTAATAAGGCCTTACCTGCATGTTTTTCTTTAACCATTTAAATTTGCAGATAACTGATAACTCTAGATGTTAAAAAATCTGTGTAACAAATTGATTATAACAAAGTTAATTGGATTGTGTAATCATGTGAAATAAAGAAACTCTAACTAAATGCAATTATAAGTGAGTCACCTGGCCATCATAATCTATACTGGAAAAGCCATCAAGAAGCAGAGCTCTAAACAGTTAACATTCAAATCCAACTTATCTTAAACTACGTTAAAACAATCGAATCTAGACCACAAAAACTCGCTTAGTGCCAGTTTCTGCTGAAAAACGTAAAACGTGAGACACAGGCTCTTTTAAGTGAGTAAATAGGTGGCCCTGAAAAGGGCCTTAAGCACTACCGCAAAAACTGAGTTTATGAACTCAGACTTAGCCTCCGAAGCCGTACAGAGTGCGCCCCTGGCGCTTGAGCGCGTAAACAACATCCATGGCGGTGACTGTCTTGCGCTTGGCGTGCTCGGTGTAGGTGACCGCGTCCCGGATCACGTTTTCCAGGAAGACCTTGAGCACCCCGCGGGTCTCCTCGTAGATGAGGCCGGAGATGCGCTTGACGCCGCCACGCCGGGCCAGACGCCGGATGGCGGGCTTGGTGATGCCCTGGATGTTGTCGCGCAAGACCTTGCGGTGGCGCTTAGCGCCTCCTTTACCAAGACCCTTCCCGCCTTTACCACGTCCGGACATTGTTACCACTTAGCACGGCAAATTACCAACACTACATCAAAACAAGCCGAATTTTTTATTTATAACGCTATAGCGGACCTGTTTGAAAACTAGACATGAGGCTGGGTTGGGTAGGCGGGAGGGGCTAGTGCGGAACTGAATTTATCCCCGCCCACAAGCTCCTGTGATTCTGTGGGGCGGAGCCTGAAGGAGATGACAGCTCTGTGAGTCCCTCCTAGTTCCCTGAACTCACTTCAACATGCCCTGTTTAAGGGCATTTAAAGAATTATCTGGTTTATCAAGTGACTGAAATAATTGTACCTATCAAGCTACTATATGTTTATCTGCTTTTCAAGTGTGAATTATTAAGATCCTTACACCATGGGCACATCATCGACTAAGATTATACATTTCCTCGCATTTTAAAGGCATATCTGAGATGTAAATGAATCCATGGCTTCTTTCTTCCCCGAGAAACATTTTTGTACATTTTAAATGAAGGTAAAATATTTAGCGATGATGGTTAAATGATCTTAGGAAGCGAGGAAAGAGCTGAAATCCATTGGGCAACGAGTCTTTCCAGCTTGGATGTTTGTTATTGGGAGACATACCCCCTTGCTTGGGCCCTCAACGCTACCTACGCTTCTCAACTCCAGGATCTGTTTTGTGACCTGTGTTCCCTCGTTTTCACTTGAGTTTCTTCATCTGTAGAACGGAAATGTTAATCCTGATATCACAGGGGTGTTGTTTTGAAAATCAGAACAAAAATTTTTGGTCAAATGCTCCACATAGTCAGAGAGGACTATCGTAATTACCTGAGAAAGGTTCCATCTTCATGCCTCACAGATTGACTTACTCCCCAGTAGTCTGAAATCTCTCAATCTGGTATTTTGCAATCTGAACCTATATTCAGTTGCTTTCATAATCTCCGTGTCTCTATACAGGCAAATATTGATTTTAGAAGTCAGCGCTAAATTTACATGACTATATTTAAATTTCTATATTCTCTCAATTTAGCCAGCAGTCTCCATCACCACCTCTACACCCCGAATACAATTCCCTCTAGGATTGCATGGTCTGATAAAGTAGTCAGTATCCATCTTTGAGCATTTGGAATGTGACAGATGCTGCCAACTAACTGAAGTTTATTTTATTTTATTTTATTTATTTTATTTTTGGTGTAGACTTCATCGTGTTCACCACTCAAAGACTAATTACCATCTGTCACTATCACGGTACACATGTGGCCTATTATCCCTATTGAACGCTGATACATTCTTCAGTTACTGGAAATTTTGAGGTATATTTGAACAACTTAGGCGTGTGAAGTTAATTTTTCAACAGTAAAGTTTCTGGAATTTTAGTACAAATCAAGTTATTTCCAATAAAAATTTAGTATCAGATTGAATAAAATATACACCCAATTTGGAAGATTTAGCCTGAAAAAAGGAATGTAAAATATTGCATTAATAATGCCTTTATATTGATTACGAGTTGAAATGAAAATATTTTGTGTTAAATACATTATTAAAGTAATTGCATCTCTTCACTTTTTAAAATGTGGTTCCTGGAAGATTTTCAATTATCTGTGTGGCTTGCATTATTTCCTAAAGGCAGCAAAAAAACATAAAAATAAAATGAAATCACTTTAGGGAACTAAGGAAGGCTTGTCAAATAAACCATTACTCATCAGGGCAAGAAAAGATGATACTAGAAAAATTATTGCTCTTAAAATTCTTCAGGGGCCTGCCTGGTGGCACAGCAGTTACATTCCCACGTTCCTATTTGGCAACCCAGTGTTTGCCGGTTTGGATCCCGGGTGTGAACATGGTCCCGCTTGTCAAACCATGCTGTGGCAGGCATCCTACTATAAAGTAGAGGAAGATGGGCACGGATGTTAGCTCAGGGCCAGTGTTCCTCAGCAAAAAGAGAAATGTTAGAAGATGTTAGCTCAGGGCTAACCTTCCTAAAAAAAAAAAATTCTTCAAGGGTAGGATGTCAGGAGATGGAGATTACCTGAAAATCTATGCTAATATTTTTCTCAAAAGTGTCTTTTTTTTGAGAGAACATCCAAAACGGATTGCCAAAGCGGTTAGTGTCCAAAAGAGCTTAAGCTTCTGTGCAATAGAATGTCCTTTCTGGTGGTTTAAAAATAAAAATTAAAAAAAAAAAGAAGAAAAGAAATCATTTAGTGGAAGTACAAAAGCATTTAGATAAAGACAAAGAGATAAAAAAATCAAATCAATTACTTTGGAATCTAGAAAGAATAAAAAGTTTAAGTGTCTATTATTTGATAAATGAGTAAAGTAAGAAGGTCAAGGAGTTACACTGTGAAGTTTCACAGAAATTTATCTTGCATGTTCTATATATTTATTTTTTCTACTAAGGATTCATAATTGAGAACAACTATCTGAGACTTGGAAGTAAGCAAAAATGGATGGCCGTGATGTCTAATATCATAAAAGGTTAAAAGGCCAGAGAAGCAATCTATGAAAACGTACTCTAATCATGTCACTGTTTACTGTTGATTAAAGGTTACTCATTAACTTGCAGGGCTTTATTTGGCAAAGATGCAGATAATTTCTGTCCAGTGGAACAAATATAGCGCCAAAGATTTATGGCCTTTTGGACATTAATTAATGTTGTTTTAAGCTAATTCAACAATCCTATCCTAATGTTTCTTTGTTAAATTTTCTATAAATACCCTAAGTTCTGAAATCTTTGAACCTCTCATAGTACATTACCTGTTGCTTCATTCATTGATGAATTCTATAAACTCTTTGGAACGTGCTTATTTTATAATTGCTGAATCATGATTTTATCTTTTTGAACAACGAAGATAAATGAGATGTCATGTGACTTTGACTTCGTTGGAAGTTAAGAGTGTCTAGGAGAGAGTGGCGGTCCTTTCCTCCTCTTCTTTAGGATTGGGAAGTTGAACACTTGTCCTTCAAAGTCATGGCAAGTCATGACTGGTAAGCACAATACAGGAAGGAGGAAAGTTCAGACAGGAAAGCAGAGTCTTCATCAGGCATAGGCTCACTGAGGACAAGAGAAGGACTCTGGTCATTGCAGGACAGCTCTGTAAACTGTTAAGAAATATCCAAATATTGAATTAAGGCAAAGGGATGGACTGCACTTCCTTTTGTTGTCATATGACAGCATAGTCTAAAAGCCTACGTAAGTATTTTTTAATTATTGTAGGTGAATGTGCTTATGTTTGACTACTTATTAGGGTCCAGTATCTGTGAAATATCTGTGAATTTAGTCGTTAACTTGTAGAATATTGATAATTTCAATGATTTTTGTCCAATAGAGATGAAAATGATCTGTCTCTAGTAGAAAAGACAACCTAAAAGTATAAATGTGTTATAGGACAATAACTTTTTTGATCTAAATTTGCTCTTTTGATTTTATTTCAATCTTCTTTCTATTGTAGGAGAGGCAATTCTTTCCTCTATCCATCTTCGTTCCTGGCTGGGGCCCCTGTAACAAAACACAGATTAGCAAAAGAAAAACAAACGAGTTTATTAACATGTATATTGCATATATCCATGGGAGACACTCAGGAAAGAGTAATTCAAAGAGGCTTAGAACTGTGACTTTTATAGCATCTTCAACGAAGAACAATAGATTAGGAGAGAAATGACAGGACAAAGGAAAGCAGTTTTATGCTTCTAAGGGTGGCAAACTGGGAAGGTAGACATATGAGAGGAAACTAACAGAGTATGGCTTGTTTGCAGATTCCTCTGGTGCCTCTCTGGGCTGAGATTCTAGAGTGGTCTCCAGTACAGAATTTACATCCTGCATTAAGGCAGAAAAGGAGGAGGTTAGAGAGAGCTTTTCCTGCCATTGCTGCTTAAGTGCCTTCAAGCCAAAATAATGTTGATGTAAAGAGGCATATTTTGGGGTGACTATTCTGGTTTCTTTCATCTTAATGAGCTATATATAGTCTTGATAATCTCCTATACTTCTTTGAACTAGGTTTATCTTCCTGATGGTTCCCTTAATGATGAGTTATTAGCAGGTTGGCCCTGTGGCCAAGTGGTTAAGTTTGTGTGCTCAGCTTTGGCAGCCCAGGGTTTCGCCACTTTGGATCCTAGGCGTGGACATGGCACCATTCATCAGGCCATGCTGAGGCGATGTCCCATATAGCACAACCAGAAGGACCTACATCTAGAATGTGAAACTATGTACTTGGCTGGCTTTGGGGAGAAGAAGAAGAAGAAAAAAAAGAAGATTGGCAACAGATGTTAGCTCAGGTGCCAATCTTTAAAAAAAAGTGAGTTATTAGAAACATTCTTTACGTATTTATGAGACTTGGTTTATTTTGAATTTTACACTTTGATAACTGTCATAAGGTAAAGACACAAAGACCAATTTCTCCATGTGAAAAATCAGGTCTGTATTTGCTTTTTAGGCTACTGAAGCCTACCAGTGGGTTGGAAGCCCATTAAGGTACTAATTTCGTTTGATTTTCCTAGATTTTGACCCCACTGATTACAATTTCCTTTCAGAATCCATACGGATATAAGCCTGCATGTTAAGAGGCAAGTCACTTTATTAGGAAGATGTCCTTTTTGATCTTTAATACCTAGAAGCCATTCCATGCCTACCTCCTTCTCATCAAATACAACTATGGTTTGAAAGATAGCCTGAGGGGTGAAAAGTGAAGCGATTTTCTAAAATTAAGTAATGGATTATACACCATTACACACCACAAATTATTATAAATCCAAGCAGGATCCGGTGTTAGAAAATCTAGTGTGTACCACTACTTCAGGTTTTTAAGTATTTCTGAAAAAAGAGAAACTACTTTTGCCAAGGGAGGTAAAACACGGGAAAGCATTACAACAGGTCTTATGGATAAAGTAGGGGGCTCTGAAAAAAGCCTTTTTCAGTACAGAGAAAACAAACGCTTTGGGTTATGGTCTTTCCGCACGGATGCGGCACGCGAGCTGGACGTCCTTGGGCATGATGGTGACGCAATTGGCGTGGATGGCGCACTTATTGGTGTCCTCGAAGAGCCCCACCAGGTAGGCCTCGCACGCCTCCTGCAGCGCCATCACGGCCGAGCTCTGGAAGCGCAGGTCGGTCTTGAAGTCCTGCGCGATCTCGCGCACCAGGCGCTGGAAGGGCAGCTTGCGGATCAGCAGCTCGGTGGACTTCTGGTAGCGGCGGATCTCGCGCAGGGCCACCGTGCCGGGCCGGTAGCGGTGGGGCTTCTTCACGCCGCCCGTGGCCGGCGCGCTCTTGCGAGCCGCCTTGGTGGCCAGCTGCTTGAGCGGGGCCTTGCCACTGGTGGATTTGCGTGCAGTTTGTTCAGAGCGAGCCACAACGACAACACAGAAAAAGAAACTGGCTGGGGAATAGTACCGACCTGGTTCTGACCTTATTCATAGGAGCAGATCAGTCTGGTTGGTAGATTCCACGCTGTGATCTAATTGGTTCTCAGGCTGCTTTCAAAGCGTATAGTGTCGATTTTAGTGCACTTCACTGTTTTTTTCTGAAAAGAGAAATAACCAACGGGCTAAAAAATTCTAAGAACGCCATCGTCCGTGAAAATTTAAAAAGCCCGCCCTCCCATGTCATTGGTCATCTCTCCCTCTTCTGTTCTTTCATTCCTATTTTAGACTTACAGTAAATTTGTTTCAATATAGTGCATATATAACTATGTATATATGTATATACACAGTGGACATATACACAAGACAACCTGTCACCAAATTGACATTATGGTCTCGATTCCTACCATTCTGTCATTTACATAGCCTACAGCCCTAAGTTATGACCTGACACAGAATTGCAACTCCAACAGATTTTTTGTGGGTCTATAAATCTATTGTTTTCTTGAGGACGCCCGAAATCGTTTCAGAAGGTTTTCAAACATTTTACAGTGCGTATGTGAACAACAGCTTAGAAAGTGAAGCGACTTCTTTGCGGCAAGGATGGGAGCACCAATTGTCCATTTTTAAACAAAAAAAATCTTACGGACAGGCTAGTATGACTAACAGGCAAATGAAACTTCTTGAAATCTAAAAATGTATCCCTGACATAAGTATTGCAGCGCTTTCCATAATAAGTGGGTGGCTCTGAAAAGAGCCTTTGATTTCGTGAACTGGAGGGCTGCTTAAAAGCTTCACTTGCCCTTAGCCTTGTGGTGACTCTCGGTCTTCTTGGGCAGCAGCACCGCCTGGATATTTGGCAGCACACCGCCCTGCGCGATGGTCACGCGCCCCAGCAGCTTGTTGAGCTCCTCGTCGTTGCGGATGGCCAGCTGCAGGTGGCGCGGGATGATGCGCGTCTTCTTGTTGTCGCGGGCCGCGTTGCCCGCCAGCTCCAGGATCTCGGCTGTCAGGTACTCCAGCACCGCCGCCAGGTACACCGGCGCGCCGGCCCCGACCCGCTCAGAATAGTTCCCCTTGCGGAGTAGACGATGAACTCTACCCACTGGAAACTGGAGTCCAGCTCTCGAGGACCGCGTCTTAGCCTTAGCGCGGGCTTTGCCTCCTTGTTTTCCACGTCCAGACATGTTGAATGAAAACAGTATAAGAACCACAGAAAAAGCAAAACAGAAGTGTTCAAAAATGAGCACTAGGATGCCAGTTATAGTGGCGGATGGAATTGTAAAATGCGAGATGGGATTGGCTAAAATTATCCTTTGACTGGTCAACCAATAAGAAAGGAGCTGTGACGCAGGTAAATTTACATATTCTCCGTCACTAAAATATGATCAAATCAGATCTAGATAGTCTTGAATTCCTTATTTGCATAGGTCGCCTATAAAAGACGAGACTACATGTAAGTAGACATTTTAAGACTTGTTCTCTTAGTGCTGAACTTGTTCATTGTTGATATGCCTGAACCGGCTAAATCCGCTCCTGCCCCGAAGAAGGGCTCCAAGAAGGCGGTGACCAAGGCCCAGAAGAAGGACGGCAAGAAGCGAAAGCGCAGCCGCAAGGAGAGCTACTCGGTCTACGTGTACAAGGTGCTGAAGCAGGTCCACCCCGACACCGGCATCTCGTCCAAGGCCATGGGCATCATGAACTCGTTCGTCAATGACATCTTCGAGCGCATCGCGGGCGAGGCGTCGCGCCTGGCGCATTACAACAAGCGCTCGACCATCACCTCCAGGGAGATCCAGACGGCCGTGCGCCTGCTGCTGCCTGGGGAGCTGGCCAAGCACGCCGTGTCGGAGGGCACCAAGGCTGTCACCAAATACACCAGCTCCAAGTAAATGTGGTTGTAGCCACCGTTAAACCCAAAGGCTCTTTTCAGAGCCACTTAAATTGTCATTTAAAGAGTTTGAACACGTTCTAGTTCCAGACTTGCTTTGCTGGAAATTTTCCCTAAGCACAGTTTGACACCTCAAGTTTTAGCTACGTTGTTGATTAAAAAAAAATGCACTTGTGTGTGTGTGTGTGAATATATATGTAAATACAAACCGCCCCGTGTGCTCAATAGTCAAGCTTTTCCTTGATCTTTATGTCTTATGTGGTGTTGGGGCTGGAGTTCAGTACACCACACTTAACTCCCCCATGTCTAAGGAAAGCCAGAGAGGAATTAACAGAGGCAACTCTTGTTTCTGTCAGTATCACCCTAGCAATGGTATTCCCTTCTCGCGGCAGCAATTGATTAGTTTACTGCTTTTTTGTTGTTTTCCTTTCCTTTTCTTAGTCTTGCTTTGACACTTCCAGAATCATCACCTCCACCCTGGAATTCCAATCCTTACCTCCACCAGCTTTTCCTTCCGATTTCTACGTTATATTTAACTCGACCTCTTTTCTTTTTGTCCAGAGTTCTACACGTGGTTGCTGTTTTGTTCAGTTGTTCCTGGAACATCTCACTTCTGCTTTTGCTTTTCGGTATTCCCAAATGTGTAACTTTTGTTAAATTAGCTTTGTAAAAACAACCAATATTTTTCTGTTCTCCTGACTGGACATTGATGCATGGAGCAAAGCCTCTCTTGATTGAAAGGGCCGTTTCCACTTCACATTTTCAAGTGTTTGCACACTGCAATTCCTCTAAGCATCGGGCTCTGATAATCATATAAAACATTTTCTTTGCTTTTAGGGAACTCATAGTCTCAGAGGGTTTATCACCATCAGTTCTCTCAGGTAGGTAAACTTTATTCCAGGAGACAAAAGTGAGTTGAATATAAGTGCAGCCTTACAGGCCTCTGAGATACTGAGCTTCATCTTTTCACCTAACCAAGCCTTCGTTTTTTGCTGGCTCAGGATGTTTCATAAAAGATGAACAAGGAATGCACCAAGAAAAGAGATGTAGCCTAGTGCTGGGGAGAGGAGATAATCTATGTAAAAGTACTTTCTAAAGTACTCAGAAATCTGTTGATGTGATTTGAATTCTATCTGAGCATTTTTGAAAGTGCATAGAATCAGAAAACATTGGTTGGAATTTCAGTTCTGCCAGGTAAATGAACTTTGGTTCTCAGACCCTTTGTTTCTTACTTATAAAATGAGAATACTACTAAAATCAATTTCATTGACACTTTTGTGAAAACAGATGCAATGATAACAAAAATAAACATTTTAATGGGATTCACAATTATGATATTATTTATGGAAGTTATGAGGTAAAATATCCATTAATCTTGTACTTTACATATAATGAAGGCAAGCTTTTTGAAGTAGTATTATAACCATAAGTAATGATATTACAATGAGTGGAGGAAGTGCTGCTCAATGAAATGAGACTTTCTGTTGTTGAAATCAGACACCCTAGACACTAGCAAAAAAGAAAATGTAAATTGCTGTTACAATTAGAGCAATTTCAAAATTATGTGAGCCTTGCTACAACTAGAAGGACCTGCAACTAACATATACAACTATGTACCAGGGGGGATTTGGGGAAGATAAAGCAGACAAAAAAAATTATGTGAGCCTATCATATTTAGGAAGAATTTGCATGCATTTCCAATAATTTTGATAATACTTACACATTTAAATATATAATCATATTATCTTAAAGAACATCCATTAGATACTTTAATCAGTAATTCTCTCTTTTTATTTTTGAGGAAGATTAGCCCTGAGCTAACTGTTGCCAATTGTCCTCTTTTTTCTGAGCTAACTGTTGCCAATTGTCCTCTTTTTTCTGAGGAAGGCTGACCCTGAGCTAACATCCATGCCTATCTTCTACTTTATATGTGGGACACCTGCCACATGTGGGACACCTGCCACAGCATGGCATGCCAAGCAGTGCCATGTCCGCACCCAGGATCCGAACCAGCAAACCTCAGGTTGCCAAAGCGGAATGTGCACACTTAACCACTGCACCACCAGGCCGGCCCCAGTGATTCTTAAACTTGTGTGGGTACTTTAATTTCCTATTGGGGTCTGACAAATTATCATAAGTTTAGTGGCTTAAAACAATACACATTTATAATGTTATAGTTATGCAGATCAGTGTTCAGACACAAATCGCACTGAGCTACAATCAAGGTGTCAGAAGGCTGCATTCTCTTCCTGACCCTCTAAAAATGAATCTTTCCCAGTCTTTCCCAGTTCCTAGAGCCATCCTCCTTCCTTGGCTCATGGCCCCTTTCCTAGGTTTTCAAAGCCAGAAATCTCTGGCCAAATTCTTCTCATGCTGCCATCTTTCTGGTTCTGTACTCTGACATCCTCTTTCCTTGTTAAGGACCCTTGTGATTGTATTGGGTATGTTTGGATAATCCAGGATAATCTCCCTTTTTAAAAGTCAGGTGATTAGCAACATTAATTCCACCTGCAACCTTGATTGCCCTTTGTCATGTAACCAAACATATTCACAGACTCCAGAAATTAGGAGGTAGACATAATTGGGGTGACATTATTCTGCCTAACACAATAAGTGACAGTATTTTTAAAATTTGATGAAAAACTATACATTTTCTCCTCTGGGAGGAGGAAGAACATATGGACACAATATTGTGCATAATTTCAAGAAGTTCATGTACTCCCTGGAAGCTCATAAAGACTTTCCTTGGACATGTACTTCTGAGACTACAGAAAGCAAAAAGTAACTGTTTGTAACAATATAAACTCTCACATAACTTATCTGTTGTTTATAGTTTTCATTCTTTTACATTTTTCTTCTTCTTGATTTTGTTTTTTATGTTTTGTTGCTTTGAATGTTTAAATATTCTTTGTACATGTTGTGTTGTGTGTGTGTGTCAACTTACATCTTGTGTAGTGAGTGAGAAAGAAATTATACAAGCAGACACAGTACTATAACTTTTTCCCCTGCCTGGGTTGAAATCCTAAAAATAGTTTGTATGTACATTCTTGGCATTTATTCTACATGGGATGCCATTCGTAGCAGTTTACAACCTTAAGTAGGTTCATAATCACCAAGGGAAAAGTGTAAATTTTCATCGTCATTATATATGTTTACATAGAACGGGACACTTGTGGTATCATAACTAGAATGACGAATGAATTGTTTTTTCACTTAAAAAGAAGAATTTTAGCATACCGGGATAAAAATAAACTGATATAAAATCCACCCTGGAAGAAAATAATTTAAGGTAGAGGCACCAAAATATCTCAAGGGTGCTTCTTTCCTAAACTGCCACTATGGTCTAACCTATCATTAGACAAGTCTTGGGAAAATTCTGATTATAATTAAATCACCCTATCCTGCATCCAGCAATGTTCGTTTTTCAACTTTCACGCACATTAACTGTCCTGCTTCCATTAGTAGCTAGAATCTGAGTTACATTGCTTTAAGCATATAAATCCACTAGATATGTATTAAGTGATATTGATTAAACTGGAATCAAGAAATTATTTTTTTTACTACAACATAGCATTACCAAAACGGGTCTTACTGGATTTCTTAAGTCCTTTTCACTTTTTAAGAAACCAATGTGTAAGGCACACTAGATTATAGCAGTGTAAGTGAAACTTGCATGTTAACATTAGGCCAGTCTTGCAGCCAAAGTGAGCAGTACAAGAGAGACACTCGACCACTGATCTAGAACTAAGTACATCATTTCGTTGCAACTACTCAAAAGGCCTATGTACTTCAAGGTGCTAGCACCACAGCAAGCCTAATATTTTCAACAAAGAGAAAAAGACAAAATCTGTTCGGCAGGTACATCAACTATTAAAGCCATTACAACCCTTATGCTGAAAAGATAGGTGGCTCTTAAAAGAGCCCTTGGGGTTAACTATGAAAACATTCTACTTGTCAGGATTACTTGGAGCTGGTGTACTTGGTAACGGCCTTGGTGCCCTCGGACACGGCGTGCTTGGCCAGCTCCCCGGGCAGCAGCAGGCGTACGGCCGTCTGGATCTCCCTGGAGGTGATGGTCGAGCGCTTGTTGTAATGCGCCAGGCGCGACGCCTCGCCCGCGATGCGCTCAAAAATGTCATTGACGAACGAGTTCATGATGCCCATGGCCTTGGACGAGATGCCGGTGTCGGGGTGGACCTGCTTCAGCACCTTGTACACGTAGACCGAGTAGCTCTCCTTGCGGCTGCGCTTGCGCTTCTTGCCGTCCTTCTTCTGCGCCTTGGTCACCGCCTTCTTGGAGCCCTTCTTCGGGGCAGGGGCCGACTTAGAAGGTTCAGGCATGGTCGACAACGATGGCAGAAACACCAGAGGGTAATAAGAAGAATGAGTATGAGACTGTAAATGTCCTCTTCATTCACTGCTTCTTATACAAAGAAGGCAGTGAATAAAGTCCTGTCTCTGATTGGTGGAGAATCCTTGAAACGTCATGTTGATTTTGCCCAATCAAAATAAACGTATTTCAAAACCACGATTCCATTGGTTTAAGTGAAATTGTAGTTTTAGCCAATAGTACACTTTCATTTTCGCGCCCAGTAAAGACTATAAGTAATGTAGCTCTGGTTGGCTCAATTCAGACATTAGTCAGGTCAGTGGTTGCATCTTCATCATGTCTGGACGAGGCAAGCAGGGAGGCAAGGCTCGCGCCAAGGCCAAGACCCGCTCTTCTCGGGCCGGGCTGCAGTTCCCCGTGGGCCGAGTGCACCGCCTGCTCCGCAAGGGCAACTACGCCGAGCGGGTCGGGGCCGGCGCGCCGGTGTACCTGGCGGCGGTGCTGGAGTACCTGACGGCCGAGATCCTGGAGCTGGCGGGCAACGCGGCCCGCGACAACAAGAAGACGCGCATCATCCCGCGCCACCTGCAGCTGGCCATCCGCAACGACGAGGAGCTCAACAAGCTGCTGGGCAAAGTGACCATCGCGCAGGGCGGTGTGCTGCCCAACATCCAGGCCGTGCTGCTGCCCAAGAAGACTGAGAGTCATCACAAGGCCAAGGGCAAGTAAAGTCTGCATTCATACTTAAGTTTCTAAGACAAAAGGCTCTTTTCAGAGCCACCCACCATTTCTGTGGAAGAACTGAGCACTTTGTTCTACCTAAGTTTTTAAAACATTAAGTATCCAATCTCTTGATTTTACCAAGTTAACCTAAGAAGGGTAAAGATCATTCAGTTTGTAGTTCGTTCAGTCATAAGGCCACGAAACCCTCACTTTTGTTGTCCCCTCCGGAGGAATACACCGTTCTGGGTAGTTAAAAAGCAGATTTCTAGTGGTTTGCTTCAGCAAATAGTTAAATATTATGCCAATTTTTTTGGTTTTCTTTCTGAGTCTATCACTGGCAGAACTTGAAAGTCCATTGGTCAACTAAAACTGTCTTAAATTCCAACGCTCTTTTCAGTGCTACCCCTATTTACAGGAAAAGCTCTAACACTAATCAATGTAAATCTATCACCACTCCATACCTGCTGACTAAATTAAGTACACAATTTACATATTTAATAGTCCAATCAGCTGTTTGATTGCATCAAAATCAGTTAATGAAGATGCCATAACCACTCACTGGTATTTAGTCACGGACGTATCAAGCTCCCCGTTCCCCACACCGTGCTGGGCAAACTAAAGTTCTGATGTTCCAGGGGGCCGGTGTGCCAGAGGCTATTTGAGAATTTTCTTTGTTCTAGGTCTTGGTACAGTAATTAAAAGCAGAACTTAATGGTGCAGTTACGAAACGGTACTACTTTTTAGAGAGACTAACGAATATATTCTGCTGTAAATCTTTTCCACTTTGAAAAGGGAAAAAAGCTCCAATGAAAATGCATTTCTTAAAGGACAATTTAGGCGCTGACTTCCACAAATTCCAGGTCAGATTCACTTTTCACTGGTGGCTAACCTTAACATTTTGCTCGAAAACAGTAAACTCAGACACGATGGAGTACAGCATGGAAAACAAAACCGTTTCCGCGGTGGTAGGAACCAAATGAAGATTAGATTAAGAACCAGTCAGGTTACGCCTGCAACCATTCTGACCAATCAGGATCGGATCATCAGTATAAAGCCTGGTTCGGCATCAATTCTCCAGTTGCTCGTTTCTGCAGCATAAGTTCTCTAGTTATGGCTCGTACGAAGCAGACGGCTCGCAAGTCCACCGGCGGTAAGGCGCCCCGCAAGCAGCTGGCCACCAAGGCGGCTCGCAAGAGCGCGCCGGCCACGGGCGGCGTGAAGAAGCCCCACCGCTACCGGCCCGGCACGGTGGCCCTGCGCGAGATCCGCCGCTACCAGAAGTCCACCGAGCTGCTGATCCGCAAGCTGCCCTTCCAGCGCCTGGTGCGCGAGATCGCGCAGGACTTCAAGACCGACCTGCGCTTCCAGAGCTCGGCCGTGATGGCGCTGCAGGAGGCGTGCGAGGCCTACCTGGTGGGGCTCTTCGAGGATACCAACCTGTGCGCCATCCACGCCAAGCGCGTCACCATCATGCCCAAGGACATCCAGCTCGCGCGCCGCATCCGCGGGGAGAGGGCGTAAACTTTTATTTAAACCTTAAACCCAAAGGCTCTTTTCAGAGCCACTACATTTTCTATGAAAGATTGCTGTGTACTTATGGTGGAAACTTCCCCCTCCCCGTCCCCCTCCCCCTCCCCCTCATTTACCCCGACCATCCAAAGCGGTATAACCAGCTCTTTAATGAGTAGTTGAGTGGCTCTGAAAAGAGCCTTTAAGGTAGTGGGAACTAGTCTTGAACTCACTTCTTTTTGGGGGCCGCCTTCTTGGGCTTGCCTCCTTTAGGCTTGGCTGCCTTGGGCTTAGGGGCTTTGGCCTTGGCTGGACTCTTAGCTGCCTTCTTCGGTTTAGCTGTGTTCACCTTTTTCGCGCTCTTGATCACTTTCTTAGACGCCGCTGGTTTCTTCACCTTCCTCGGGGTCTTCCTGGCGCTTTTTTTCGGAGTGATCGTACCCGGCGTCTTTTTGGGCCTTTTGGCCACCCCAGAAGCCTTCTTGGGCTTGGCCGCGCCCGCCTTCTTAGCTTTCGGTTTGGCTTCCCCGGTCGCCGCCTTCTTGTTGAGCTTGAAAGAGCCTGAGGCGCCGGTGCCCTTGGTCTGCAGCAGGGTACCCTTGCTCACCAGGCTCTTAAGACCCAGCTTGATGCGGCTGTTGTTCTTCTCCACGTCGTAGCCAGCTGCCGCCAGCGCCTTCTTGAGGGCGGCCAGAGACAAGCCATTGCGCTCCTTGGAGGCGGCGACAGCCTTGATGATGAGCTCGGACACAGGGGGCCCGGAAGCCTTGCGCTTGGTGGCACTTGCGGACTTGCGGGCCTTCTTCACAGGCGTCTTTTCCGCGGGAGCAGGAGCAGGAAGCGCGGCGGGTGCGGTTTCCGACATGGTTGAGATCTGGATACCTGACAGTAAAAATATAATAAAGTCTCCGAGTTGAGATGCCAGGTCTAGGACTGTGTGTGTGTATATATAGACACACAGCGACGCTGAGCACTGATTGGTTCCCAGCTCAGTCTTCCAGCTTGACAGCGACCTAGTCTCAGCTCTGTCCTGGAATTGTGTTTGTTACGATTCAGGAGAGCAAAAAAATTAAAATTTCCTGTAGAGAAATAACACTAGTTATATTCTACAATGAACCAGGACAGCTCAAGCTTTGAGATCTTTATAATTTGTTACTCCAGTTTTTATCACATCTGTCTCAGCCTTTTTCAAAAGCCCCTGACACTCTGACAGATTCACAGGTCAGAAGGACAACTTCTTAATTTTTGTTTAAAATATAAATTCTTCTCTTTGTGTCTTCAATATCTTACTCTCTAATAATATTCTCTACATTCTTGGCTTCTCATATGTTCAAAAACTGCTTCATTCCCCTTGAGATTTTCTCAGAAAATCTGTTTCATACGAGGAAAAATAACACAAGCTCTTTCTGGATTTCTCTGCAAGAAAGATAGTAAATGATGCTTGGCATAGCAGCAATTTCTGATAAGAAAAGTCACTATTTTGTTTGAAAAAGCTTTATTATAGCTTCATGTGACTATTTGGAGGGTAATTTAGGGGCTTCAGCATTCAACATTTGTCTAGGAAAATGGGAAGTGCAATAATCAATGATCCTCTTGACATGGTAGTTGGGCCTGTGTTGCAATAGCTGATGGCAGAGGAGATCCAGAGAAAAGCACAAAAGAGAGTTGGACCCCCTTATGAGTTTTTAAAAAATCTCTTATTTACCTTGATTTAATTAGGATTAGTTATTAGAATGTGCACAAGCTTTTGGGTACATTGTTACACTTGGAGAGAGCAAACTTTGGCAAAGTATTCAACTAACAAAATTAAGGAATATACAAGCACAACACACATACGCATATAGAATTCACTTAAGAAACAGAAATTTAAATGCAAGCATGATTTGTATTCCCTGGTACATTTCTTATTTAAGCAAAGACATAGGTTTATGGGAAACACATTATAGCTTATGCCTAATGTTCAGTAGGAAATTGATGGCAGAAATTGATTTGATTTTCTTCTTCACTCTTCAAACTATATGTTTATCTTTAACATATTATGTTTATTTTGAAGCATGTACTAGTCTGTGTTTCACTAGGACTATGAAAGAAAGAAATGCTGGGAACAGACAGAGGAAAAACCCAAGAGGCTGAAGGTTTCATACTCCTCCTTGAGCCCATCAAAATCAAGGAATGACTGATTACTTCATGGAGCACATCCAACTTAAACAGAAAAAAGTAATAAATGTTAATAAAAATTAAAAATACAATTCAAAGTATTCCAGTATTCACTTGTTATGGAGCGCATGTATTCCTAACCTTCTTAAGATGACTTTGACTCATCATAGTTGGTTTTCTGCAGCACCAACAAAGGAAGAGCTGTCCCTTAGCCACCTGAATGTGGGAAATCTTCAAGGTACTGCCCCACTCATCTTCATGGGTTCTTGAGTTACCTTTATGTAAATAATTCTGAAGTCTCTCCCTTCAGGTCTGTCCTTTTATCTAAATGCCAAACTTGTATTTCTGGGCGCTTGCTGAGTATCTGCTTCCTTATCTACCTAAACAAGACTCTCAACAGGACCAACCTTATCTAAGTATGTAGTTTCCAATCAAAAGACAATCTTCCAGTTGACATTCTTATAAATTCTACTAACACCACCACCATTCTTTTATTAACGGGTACAAAAGTTTCAATTCTTCCATTTCTTTTGTCAACAAATCCAGTCTGTCACCAAGTTTGGTGAGTTTTTTCTAAATTCACCTTTTTTGTTATTTCCCCCATAATGGTTGTAATTCTGACTCCTCTCTTTCTTGTCTGGACTGGTTATTCTCACACTTTTCTTATGGGCCTCTCCTTGTTCTCACTTTCTATAATCCATCCTCTTCATTGCTCTCAATAAAATATTCTTCAAGTGAGCTTCAAATTTATATGGCCTATCTTCCTGTAGCTTTCTAATTTAAATATAAGCACTTTCTCATGGCATTCAAAATGTTTTATATGGTGTTAAATGACCATTCTGGTAGTGTGGCTTAGCTGAACAAGCATAGAATTTGCAAACACACTGACTTGTATTTGAGTCTGTTTTTGCAGCTTACAAGCTATATGATCTTGGTCAAATCATCTAAGCTTTCATAGTATCTTTCTTTTTCTTTCTGTTGTTTTCTTCCCTTTACCCTCTCCTCACCCTATTTTAAAGTCAAGACATACATCAAACTAATCCAATGACATACTTTGAAATGCTTATATATGCCCTTCCCAATCTCTTAAACTGGATGAGATCTCTCCCTCTTTTGAACTGATACATTACTGGCCATTATAATCTGCTTCATATTATCTGCATACTTGTCCACTTTTAAATCTTCCTAGTAGCCTGTAAACAACCCAGAGTATGGTTGGTCTTATAGATATGGCATACAGTCATTTATGTAAATATGTAAATATATTACATGTATACATAAATATCTATATTTATACATATATAAAAGAACTTGCACAAATACCTATAGGGAGTCCATATGGGACCAGACCTCAAGAGTGTTCTGAATCCCATTCCATTGCTTTATTCTGCCATCACGACTACTGCCCAAATGCTTGTTTTCTGTGCCACCATGCTCTGCACAGTACTGCTGACATACTTGACTCTTGTTACTCATTTTAAATGGAATGAAAGCCGTGCCTGACCAGTTGGGGCCTTATACTCCACTGAAGGTGTAGAGTAATTATGAAATCAGTAGCCTGTTTCAATTTGACCATTGAGCTCTGAATGGCCCAATCATGCCTCTCCTTAGAGAGTTTTAATCTTCACATCAATATAAGCAGAGAATAAACATTTCAGCAGCCATATTCCTATTAGATAGGATAAAGGAACGCGAAATCTATGGGGCTTTCTGCCCCCTTCACAGGTTGAAGTAGAACAGTTTTGTCAACAAAATGACCTTTCTGTCTCAATGCAGAAGGAAGGACATAATTTATTACTGACTAAGCATTAACACATTTACAGGATGTACGTTAGTACAAAAATGACTACCTTTAGGAAAAATCTCACACGTCTTATACAGCAGAGGAAAAAACAACTTCTCTTTATCCCCTCGAGAGACAGGGGCTATTCCTTGGCACAATCTCCTGTATATCTTGTGAGAGACTACTAACCTATTCCAGAAGTACATTTTTACTTATCTAGAGATTATGTGGCCCCCAGTCTGGGAGATATCTACATTGTAAAAAACTGGAGACTGGGCTTGAATCCCTAGAAAAATGTCTTTCTTCCTAATGGAAAAGTGAAAACACAAACTCACCAATTCTCCAAGAAAACTCTCTAAGAAAAGGAGAGGACATGACCTCTTTCCTGTTTATACGTGGAGAAAACCATTGCCATTTACCCTTACTCACCTCCATCACATTATTCTTACCCATATATGATTTTCATTCCAACATTCATGAAATTTTGGAATGCTCCTCTCTGCACATTTTTGAAACCCAAGAGTCTTTCAAGGCTTTCAGGATCCCATAGATGAGGGATTCTTAATCATTTTTGTGTCATGAACTTCCTTGTATACCTAATAAAGCTTAAGGGCCACTCAGTGATTTCTACAATGATTTGATCTCTAAACGTGTAACCTTCTTATACTTTCAGTTCCCGCAGTAGGGTTATCCAACATGCATACCAACGAGCCCTGTTAGTCAACTAGACACCTATAAATATAAACTTAAGCAATAAATATATAAGTTGCTTAAAATTGCATTTACAGTGTCTTATAAGGGAAGACAGCATGTATTAACTATTCCATATTCTGGGAAACCTGAAGGACAGTGTCAGGCTTCTTTGTGGAAAGTGTATGAATTGTTGCGCCACTTAATGGCTGAAAGGATTGTGCGCAGACACAAACGCACGTATCCATATATAGGAGCATTTAGTAAATCTCACCTCCAGGATCCATTGTCGCTTCAGGCGCGCCGCCTGGTCTCCATAGCTGTTAGCAAGGGACAAATAAGCCGAAGGGCGGGAACTGAGTGGTTACCGCCCCTGCTCTTGAGGTTTTCAAACAGGTCCGTCTTCTGACTATAAAAGGACTGAGTGGCGCTAACGAGACTATTCTGTTACAGGCTTAGCAGCTGTCTTATCGCAATGTCTGGGCGCGGTAAAGGCGGAAAGGGGCTGGGAAAAGGAGGCGCGAAGCGCCATCGCAAGGTGCTGCGCGACAATATCCAGGGCATCACCAAGCCCGCCATCCGGCGTCTGGCCCGGCGTGGGGGTGTCAAGCGCATCTCTGGTCTTATCTACGAGGAGACCCGCGGGGTGCTCAAGGTCTTCCTGGAGAACGTGATCCGGGACGCGGTCACCTACACCGAGCACGCCAAGCGCAAGACAGTCACCGCCATGGACGTGGTCTACGCGCTCAAACGCCAGGGGCGCACTCTCTACGGCTTCGGCGGTTAATTTTTTCATCGCAATCGTCTGCAGGAAACCCAAAGGCCCTTTTCAGGGCCACCCATCCGTTCACTCCAAAAGAGTTTGTCACTTTACCAACAGCGCTCTTCATCCTAACATCTTAAGACGTTACAGCCAGTGTCCTTTAGGATGTGTAAGTTACGCCGTTCTAATGTTCTTTTGTACATTTCCAGTTATTAATAGCGTCTAGTTTTAATCCATAGTAGCAAGTAAGTGTGTATTTGCTATGCATTTGGCGCATTATAGCTAGAAGGCTAACTTTTAGAGTGATTAACAGCGTGTTTAGTTCTACACAATGGTATGAGGCAAGCTTGTGGCAGAGGTCTGGAAAGCATCAAAGAAAGCAAGAGGGAAGGTCTGGGGCTGCTGCTAAAAGGCAAAAAAGACCTGCCCGGTCCATATCTAGACACTGAGCTGAAGACAAAACCACATGCCTTGCACATTACATGTTAGTGGGTGAGGGAAGGGATGGCTGACGAACTTGAAAGTATGTTGGAGGCAGTAAGTCCTACCTGAGAAACGTTAAGACTAACTAGGTAGGGTTCTCTCCTGGGCTTTGAAAGCACAGTGGAGAGAGGGCACCTTGTTTGGTGCTTTGCTTCTCTGATTTGCCCTCCTATCCAGAGCTACTGATTTCTCATTGAATCCAAAAAACAGCCTTTATTAACGTATCTGTGGCGGATAAAAATATAGAGATTCATGTTTACCTACCAAGTTATGTTAACCCTTTATTATAAATAATCTTCGAGTTGATTACAAGCCGATTCACCTCTGGTTAAGATAAAGGTACTGCTGGTTGCAAGCCACAGGTGCTGACAAAAAGTGCTCCACTGGGCTTTTCAAACCTCATGATTCAAATTCTGCCCTCTTTCTCTTTACATATCAAGGAAGTGAAAATAAGCAAGTTCTCAGAGGGGTTACCCATTTCTTGTTTTTACTTCCTTTAAACTTCAGTGTCTCACGGGACTATCAGCATGCCACTGTCGTCTTTGGTGTCCTCACAATGGGTTTTATTTTGTGAAGACTTGGGGGATTATTGTGATGTAGACTGGCATTTTTCCAATGAAATTTGTTCACTTAATCATAATAAAAGCGTAGCTGGACAGGTGGCTCCCTGGCCGGAGGCAACATTTCTTGACTTTTCTAGTAGTGAAGGTGAGTATGTGCTCTCCAACAAGCATGAATAGGAGTCAACTCCCTCGTCTGGGCTTTAAAACCTTTCCTCTTGCCACCAGTTATGATGGTATTGGTCTTGTCTGACCAAGCAGAGAACATCCTGCCCTAGGGATGACAGAACAATGATTTGTAAGGAACAAGAGTCCCTGACTGGTCAGGAGGAGCAGGGCTGCCCCACAGAGCTGGACTAATCACAATGCGTCTGTTCCATGTGAGAATAACTATCTTTAATCTAATCTACTGTTGAGTCTCTTTGTTATAGCGACTTGACTTTAACAGACCAAGTACAGTTTTGTTTTCTCAACTTATTTAGCAGTGTGGACTATTCTTCTATTGGCTTGAAAGCTATTTTAAGGAAACTAATGCCAAATGAGCCTCTTTCCTTGGCATCTCTTTCACCATGTTCCATGATGGGCAGAACACAACGGAGGAGCTCCTTACAGGTTAGAGACGAATGGGTGGACTGTCCATGTGTCTTAGGCAGTTGTAATCTGGACATTTCAAAGTATTCTCTCCCCTTAGGAGAGTAGTTCTTAACAATATGTGGATCAAAAACTCCTTTGAGAATCTGTTTAAAAATACACATATGGACATAGACATTTCCTGGGGCTCATTTACCCTCTGAGGCTCATTCAGGGAATTCCCAGGGCTCCATGGAGGCCTGTCACCAACCTGGAGTCTAGGATTTCAGAGTCTGAGGTGTAGAGGTGCAAAATTTAAGGACAGAGAGAAAAGAGCAGACATAATGCATAAAGAAAACATTGAACAAGAGTAAATTTGTTGCCATTTATTCCCTGTGTGCAGTGGACCTGTATCTTCTTGAGAAATTAGATCAAGTTCTAACATTTATTTTATAACTCAGAATGCAAGATAGATAGCTCATTCTGAAAAAATTTTGATTCTCAAAGGCTCAAATTTACTGAATCTCACTTTGAACTTGCCTTCCATTGATAGTAAATATGTAGCAAGGCCTAAATATTTAATTGTCTACATCATTGAGCAAATCGTATATTAAGTTTGTAAGAAACTTTTCCAATCCCCCTCTTCGAGATAAAAAGGAAACAGAAACCTTGTACAGAGGGATGTTTACTCTTTGTCTTTGTGTCTTTGGTTAAATCACTTATCTCTGTGCCTCCGTTTCCTCATGTGTAAAATGAAGATAACTGTAGTACCTATCTTACAGATTTGGGGGTGAATAAAATTAAATATGTGTTAAGCATTTTGACAAGTGCATGGCACATGGTAAATGCTCTATGTTTTGGCTATTGTTGTTACTGTTATTGCTATTATTATTTCTCATGATATTAGAGAGGCTCAGAGGAAAAGAATGTGGCATTTGAACCATGAAGACATAACACTTGAAGTTCCGAACTGCCATTTTCTATCTTTGTAGTCGGTGGCAAATTACTAACCACTGTTCCATTATCTGCAATGTAGAAGAAACTTCATATTTTGTGAGGACTGAGTGAGACAATATAGGATAAATAATATGACCATAGCAAGTGTTCAACACATATAAGTTTACATATATTCTTAAGAAGTTGCAAGTGTGTTAATGAAAGTTCTTTGGGATGCAAACATAAAACACCAATTCCACAGAATTTAAGCCAAATAAAATACTCTCTTGAAAGACAAGTTTACTGACAACACTTAAGGAATTGCTGACCACTCAGGCCTGTCTTTCTCTTCAGTCCCTTTTCCAAGTTTCTAGGAAAGTGAATCTGATTGATCCAGCTGGGCAGGTGCCTGCATCAAACAGATATGATGGCGCCAGAGAGAGGGTAACAACATAATGGGGACATGGGGTACAGCTCTAAGTGAAGTTTTTACCAGGGAAGAGGAAATAATCATGGAGTCCTGAAGGTGTCCTAGATGATGTCCAGTTTGCCCATTAGTACCTGTAGCCCAAATTCCCAGTGAGTTCCGTTTACTATATCCAAAGCTCACGTCTACTCTCATCCTACTAGACGTCACACCGGCTTGGTCAAATCTTCCTCCTTGAAACATTTTATTTTCTCGATTTCTGTGACTTCACTCTCCTGTTATTTTCCCAAGATCACTTGTCACTATTTAGACTCTTTTGCTGTCTCCTTTCTAAAGTTTGGAGTGCTTCTATGATAAACTCACTTTACCGTTTCTCCATGGCTAATCTCCAATTTCATGCCATGCTGAAAATATTAAAATATCTATTTCCAAAATTTTCAAAACTTATATGTCCCGTCCCCATGTTGCCTCTAAATTCCATATTCACATATCCAACTATACACTTGACATCTTCAATGGAATGCTCAAGACAATTTACAAACTGTCATGTCCCAGTCTCGGAAACCTCATCCTCTCCTAGAATTCTTTTTTTTTTTTTTAAAGATTGACACTTAAGCTAACATCTATTGCCAATCTTTTTTCTTCTTCTTCTTCTCCCCAAAGTCCCCCAGTACATATTTCTATATTCCAGTTGTACGTCCCTCTGGTTGTGCTGTGTGGGACACTGCCTTAGTATGGCTTGACGAGCAGTGCCATGTCTATGGCCGGGATCCAAACTGGCGAAAGCTTGGGCCTCCGAAGAGGAGCACGTGAACTAAACCACTTGGCCACGGGGCCATTCCCCTCTCCTAGAATTCTTGATCATACACCCAAGAACTTTAGCAGAACTGTGGGGTAGTGGATAAGCATATAACCTCTGGAGGCACAATGCCTGGGTCTCACCCCAGCCTCATACTGCTGACTTCCCAGTCAGTTAAAAGGAGAGGATACTTGTATCTAGACAATGTAGATATTGAAAGGATGAAGGGAGTTAACCTTTGCAAAGGTTAGAGAGCTTGGCACAGTTTCCTAAACATATAAAGGGCTCAAGAAATGTTAGCTACTTGTTTCTTCACCCCCAAAATCCAATTCATCAATAAATTCTTTGGACTTTCTTCTAAATCTAATAATTTCACTAGCATTATTGCAATCACCTTTCAGTTCTTTCCTCTTTTAATTCAATAAAATCCCTTCCTCATATAGCAACCGAAATGCTTAAAAATTCTGATAGTTTCCCATAACTCGATAAGAATCTGGGTTCCTTCTTTTGGCCTATAGGGCTCAACATATTCAGTGACCTCTTTAATCCCCAGCTTCATCCTCATAGTATTTTACCTTTGCTTGCTAATCTCCTAGCACACAGGTCTTCTATTTCTTAGCACAAACTCCTCCCTGCCCCAGTGTTTTTTCTACCAACAGTTCCCCAGGCCTGGAACTTTTATTCCCTAGGTTGTTGGTTCTCTTATCTAAAGTGTAACTTAGTCGCTATCATGGCACCGGGTTTTATTTCAAATAATTTCATAGCACTCAGAACCCCTCTCTATTTGAAGTTATCTCGCTGAGTTATCGTGTATACTTTCTCTTTCCTCCCACCAGAATATCAGCTCCAGAAGAGCAGCCTCTTGTCTGTCTGGCTCACTGCTATATCTTAACACCTTGCACAGAGGAAATCCAATCAATATTTGACAAAATACTGAATGGAACCGCTTCAACTGCTCTCTGATCTCTCGTATCCGCTGCTTCATTCTTGCTGCCATTTCTCTGACTTGGGCCTTTGTTCGCATCCATCACTACATTTCCCTCCAATTCACCTAGTCTCCTGCCACCAGAGACGCCTTAACGCTAGAGCCAATTGTGTCAGGCCCTGCTCAAAAGGCCTCTACAACTTTTTGTTGTCTACAAAATCTAACCTTCATTGTTTGACATCCAGACCCTTTACCATCTTATACCATCAACTCATCTTTACCACAAAGAAAGTTCCACGTGGGCAGGGGCTTTGGTTAGTTTGTTCTTCACCATCTATCAGCATAGTACCAGATAAGCAGCATCTGTATCTGCTGGGAACGTTTTGGAAAGCCAAGTTCTCAGATGCCCCCAGAACTAATGAAACAGAAACCCTGGGAGTGGGACCAGCAATTTGTCCTCTAACAAGCCCTCCAGGTGATTCTGATGCACACTCAAGTTTGAGAACTCTATTTCTTCAATATATAAGTTGGTGCTTGGCACTTGAATATGAATGAACCTAGTGGATGCTCCTTCTGTCTGCCTAGAAGGCCCTTGTATCAGGAAGTACAGGTGCCTTACCAAAGGCCATTTATGCTCATTCCTTTCTAATACAGCTTCAGTTTTGTTCAGGTTTCATCTTCCCTCCTTCCTTGTGCTCCAGGGAAGGCAGAGTTCCTCTCTGGTCTCAGGGATCGGGTCCTGATTCAACCACACCAGTCCTAAGGGTCTCATGTCCCTTACTAATGATTAGTTTGGGACTGGATATACAGCCAGTGTTCCAGTTCTCTGGGACTGTGAGAGCCTTTCATAGTGGAGACCAGCTTCCCCAATAACGTGGTGATTAAGCTGCAATGTGAGTTGTTGATTAATAAACTCTGTGTGTGTGTTGGAGATGGATGTGGAATCAGGGGCATTTCAGGCAGGGAAAAAATATAAAGGCATGTTAGCTGAAGTGGTTCACAGTTTGTCCCCAAACTGTGAAAACACAAACATCCACACCCTAAACCAAAAAATGGAGAAAGAGAAAACAAAAAAGAGACAAAGAATCCTCTGAGGTTGGGTTCGAGAGTTAGGGCTTGAGGCCATAGCACAGATTTTTGATTTTGAGCAGTGAAGGATCACTGAAAGGCTCTGAGCAGGGACAACACATAATCAGGTGTGCTTTTTTAAAAACCATGGTGACGCTGGAATGGAAACTAGAGTCCTTATGGATGGAGGAGTTTCAGTATTATCTCAAACTAAAATCAAGGTGACCAGAAAAAGTGGAAGTGCAATTATAATTTGGTAACCTGAAAACAAATCATTTTTGTATCCTTGTACTTACTTTACGTTTTTGAGCAAATAGAGGGGAGACCAGATAGACTGGCCCGCAAGGCCAGCTACGAGTATTTCTCAAGGACAATGACAGCAATTCGTGGGTGGATCTGGTAGTTCCCTTTATGGGTGAGGAGCCACCAACCCAAACCTTTCTCATCTAACTTTCGGAAGGATTCTCTACCTTACAGTTTCCAGGGAAATGAGGGAAGAAGAGAAGTTTTGCTGTTTATGTTTCAGGGTTTAGTCTCTTTGGCATTATGTGGTTACAAACCGTAAACTTCCAGACCTCAGTGTCCGGCATCCAAACTTTAAAAAGCATCTCCTACTTCCACATTTCTTCTTCGTCTCTAAGTTCTGATCTGCCCTGGGCACCTCTCTTCTTCACTAGGATGGATCCTCAGTTACTGAACTGAGCAGGGTGAGGAGAGCTGGAGACAGGATAGCAACATGGACTGCAAAGGGAACTCGCAAGCGACAGAAAAGGACGGTTTGGAGGTTGCCGAGCCAATTTTTATATTACGTGGCCACACTAGTGAGACTGAGGCGGGTGAGTATTCAGAATTGTTTTTGCAGGTCTTGTTTGTGAAACCCAGTCAGGAGGAGAGCGGGGAGAGGACTGTATTCTCCATGGGGGGAAAAAAAAAGTAATGATGAGCGCTTTTTTAAAGTCTAGGAAATAAAGAGATAAAGCAAAATTAAAAATTGGTAATTACTGTTCCCTTTCTGGAGATCCTCAGCCACCCAACATAATACATTTGTAAAACAAAACAAAGCCTCACATAAAATGCTTAACCAGGTCTCTAAAGGCCCTAGGCAAAGGGCTGGGAAAAGGGAGAGTTGATAGGAGAGAATTAGACCCTAACAAAAGAACCGGGGGCGTCACACAAAGATGAAGTTCCACTTTAAGAGAGTGGAATTTTCAAATGTTATCGTAGCCACTCAGACGCTAGAGAGTGACGCTTTATATAAAACGGACACTACAGATTTCACAGCCGTTTTGGAGGCTTCATGAAGCGCCGCCACCAGCCAACCCAGTACTTGAGCTGAGCAAATTTTAAAAAGGTGACCAGGAGCTCCACGGGCTTGAGAGGTCAGCACTAGCTGTTTTCAGTCTGCGTTAGCATACGCTGCTGGGAACCCTTGGACATCACGACTTTAACAAGCATGTGCAGTGGCTTTCTCAAGCGTTACTAGTAACGCTAATAGAAGACAGTATAAGCTAGTGTGCAGCTCTCGTTGTGAAAACTTGAGTGGCTCTTAAAAGAGCCTTTAGGGTTAGATGCAAAGACGCTTACTTGGCAAGTTTACTTGGAGCTGGTGTACTTGGTGACGGCCTTGGTGCCCTCCGACACGGCGTGCTTGGCCAGCTCCCCGGGCAGCAGCAGGCGCACGGCCGTCTGGATCTCCCTGGAGGTGATGGTCGAGCGCTTGTTGTAATGCGCCAGGCGCGACGCCTCGCCCGCGATGCGCTCGAAGATGTCGTTGACGAACGAGTTCATGATGCCCATGGCCTTGGACGAGATGCCGGTGTCGGGGTGGACCTGCTTCAGCACCTTGTACACGTAGACCGAGTAGCTCTCCTTGCGGCTGCGCTTGCGCTTCTTGCCGTCCTTCTTCTGGGCCTTGGTCACCGCCTTCTTGGAACCCTTTTTCGGGGCCGGAGCGGACTTCGCTAGCTCAGGCATACTAAGTTTTGCTTTCTCCGAGAAAAAAGAAAATGGAGTCGGTGTTGCTGAATCGGGCCTATTTGTAGACAAGGTTATGCAAATGAGGACTTGGTTTTGCAACCGCTGATTCGCTCATTTTTCATGAGGCCACGACCTGCTCTCCCATTGGTCATATCCTGAGAGCAGTTTTCCTGGAGACCAGCTATTTTAATCTAGAAACCTATTTTATAGTAAATTAGGACTAATGTGTAACAATTCAGGTTAGTTTGTTGATTAATTTAAAAAACTACAAGTTGTTGTCTTCTGTATTTTGAAATGCCATGAGGCAAAACTCGTGGCACTGTTACGTCTCCGCTTTGGTTGGCCCGTTTACCAGTCCTGGAAAAGCTGCCCCTTTCCATTTGAACCTGGATTCTAAACCAATGAGAGGGAAACGAAGAACAGAGAAGAAATAGGCGATCTGCAGTTATCCAGACAATTTCGAGAACAGTATTTCCCACTGTAAACAGAATGCAGAAATGCAGCCTGAAAATTAAGGGCAAGGAATAAAACCACAGAAAGCAAAATAAGATGTCTTGAAGGGAGATAAGAAAGGAAAGAATTTCTTAGACGATATGGCTACAATCCTTTGTACTGGAAAGGATCGAATCATACCCAGTTTAGCCACAGAGGAGGATCAGAAATAGTTCTTCAGTCTAACTAGTGAAAAGATTAAAAAATAATAATAATAAAATCGAAGAACCATGTGTTCAACAGCTTTATTTTTAATTTATTATTGTTATTATCACCATCTTTGGCTGAAACCAGCTTCTTAGCTAGTTCTTCCATTCTCATTTTTCCTTTCTAAAGACAGACGTATCCTCCCTGAATTTGCCTTTTTTTCCTAACTCTTCCCCGCCTCTTTCCCATCCCCCACTCCCACCCTTCTGTCCCCCCGCCCCCATCCTCCCGCGCATGCGCACAGTAAATCCCGGGCAACTACTGCAGGAAGGCTCGCAAACAAGAGCGCACTCCAGAGTTTATGATGTCCTATCTTTGTTACACGAAATAGTTAATTTGTCTTTCTCTCTTCGGTATTGAAAAGGAAATCTGAAGAATTTTTTGACTTCTTTATTTCTTCCTTATTCCCAATTTAGCCAATGTAGCCATGCACAGAATAACAGGTAACTTGCTTTATATGTATTCATTTATTTAATCATAAAAACCCTATCTGAGTATTGCCTTTTTTTTTTCCCCCCTTTTTACAGAAAAGGAAACGAGAGAACCAGAGGCAAGCGGTCTTTCCCCCAATCCCATGACATGTAAAGTGTGGAGACGGGATGATGATTTAGGTAGAGTGTGGCTTGAGTATGGACCCTTCATCAGAAGACTGCCCTGGTGGACTGCTGTTGTAGAAAAAAGGAGAAAAGTTTGTTGTTTCTTCTAATTTTAAAAACGTGGGAAACAGAGCGTTTCTTTAGTGACTAAAAGAGATTGTTGAAAATGAAAAAGCTTTGGTTCTAGAATATACCTAGTCCATGGAGAGAGAAAAATGAGAAAGCAAATTAAAACTGGATTAAGGAAAAAGTGGCAGAAGGAAAGGAAAAAAAAATAGACACAATAGAAGAAGAGGTGGAGGGGAAGAGTGGGGCAAAAAGAGAAAGAAATTTACCTGAAGAGGATGAGCTAGTATCTTGGAGATACTCAAACTATGCATACAGAAAGGAAACCACAAAGAGGGATCCAGTGATGCAACCTTCAACTACAAGACACGGGAAGAAGAAGCCAGGTTAATGAGAACTAGTCGTATCATATGTTCAACTGGTAAAATAGGAGTATTGAGACCCATAACTGATTTTAATGAATTAGCATTGCTATTCATAATTTTAAAATTCCTGATAAAGACTTTAAAACGTCTGAACTTTTACATCTATTTGAACAAAAATGGTGGGATGGCAGGTAAACAAGAAAAAGATAAAGGAAATTTTAAAAACGGCAAAACTACCCAGTGGACCTGAGATTCCTTATTTCTGATTAAAGAGATATTTAAAATTTTTAAGGTAAAATACATCATCCATACAAAAGGGTTTACACAACATAAACAAGAATAGTAAAACAAATACCTAGTACTCAAAACTCAGTTTAAGAACTAGTATATCATTAGTAATTTAGTAGTCCCAGTATAACTCTCCCCAGTTCAATCTCTCCACCCACCCACACACTGTCATAGCTAAACCACGATCTTACATTTGTGTTAATCGTTCACTTTTCTTTATAGTTTCAATATTTAAGTATGGATCTGTAAATTGAACATTGTTTAATTTTACCTATTTTTATCTTCCCATACATGAAATCTTACTCTGTATATTATTTTATGATTTTTTTTATTCAAGCTTATGTTTTTGAGATTTATTCATATTGATAGATGTTACTACAATACGATCATTTTTACTGCTAAATAATGGCATTGGTTTACCTAATTTATTTCTATAGACATTTGTATTGTGTCTCTTTGGGGTCATTGAGATCAATATTGTTGTGAACTTTCTTGCGCGTGTTTCCTGGTGTAGATGGGCATACATTTCTCTCAGATATATGTAAAAGGAACTTTCTGAAATATTTATCTTCCATAACAGTTGATCGATAGCTTCTTATGACAAGATGGTTTTCCTTGTGTTACTGCCTAATTATTTGATCCTTTTTCAGATCAGGGACAGAGCACCCTTATCTTTGTCTCCAAAGAGGAGCCTGGGAGACTGCCTGGCATTTAGTAGCCACTTAGCATATGAATGATTCATTGAATGAACCTAAGGCATATAATCAGTGAGAATGAGAAACTCCATTGAGGGAATTGCTGCACACCTGGCCTAACTGAGCTGGAGGTGCTAATGGAAGGATACAGGCACATATTACAGCGAGAACCCATCCTACAATTGCACCATAAGCTTGCAGAGCCTCTTGGGGAGCCTATAACAACTATATTTTCTGTGATACCCCCAGACAGCTTGCTTGATAGGCATACTGCCCAGACTGACCTTTTTGCTATCAACAGGCTAATTAGTCCACCCAAAATGAAAAACAACAGGATATACTCTTCCCACTCTCTCTGTTTTTATCTCCATTGCTCTATTAAAATCTATTTTGACCTTTTTATAACTGACATTCTAAGTGTTGTCTCTTTCATTTATGTGAGTAAACTATTTGTGAGTAGATAATTAAAGATTTCCTAGTAATTATTTGAAAATAACTTTTTTTTTGTCCATTTAACAAATTTATTTTAATCTCTGAGGTGCTGGATTTACAAATTAAAGTAGGATTGGTTTGTGAATTCAAGTTCATAGGCTAGAGCTGTGCCATCCAATATAGTTCCCACTAGCCACGTGTGGCTATTGAGCACTCAAAGTGTGACCGGTGCTGGTGCAAAACTAAATTTTTTAATTCTACTTAACTCTAAAGAATTCAAAATTAACTTTAAAAATTGACATGTAATTATTGGAAAAATATTACGTATATGTGGTACAACTCAGTGATCTTTTATAAACTCAAGCCATGTATGTCACCGCTATGCTCGAAACTCTGCAATAGCTTCTTATCTTCTTTAAAACAAAAGCCAAGGTACTTGCAGTGGCCCACAAAGCCCCGTAGGATCTGGATTCCCTTTACCTCTCTGATCACTGACCTTGCTGCTCCTCAAATGCCATGCACTTTCTACTTGAGAGCTTTTGCACTTGTTTTCTGTGCCTGGAATATTCTTCCCTAACATATCGCACATAGGCATTCACCCTCATTTTCTTCAGAGGGCCGATAAGGATTCATCTTAACAGAGTCACCACGTACATAGCCTTTCTTGGTCACCTTATGGAAAATAGTACACACTCCCCTCCCATCTCCGCCTCCATCCTCACACACGTACAATAGCCTTTTTCTTCCTCTTCTTGTTCACCATATTATGAATCAAATCTTGGCATACTGTAGTTTTTTTCCTGTCCTTACTAGAATGTTCCTTGTGGACAGCGACTTCGTCTGGTTTTGTACATTGCTTTCCACCCATAACTAGAATAGTGTAGACTCTAAATGACTTTTTGTTAGAGAATGAAGGAATAGGAAAGTTTTACTTCTCTTGATCAAAGCTACTTTCTGAGCCTCACTTCCTCTTACCCCTTCCAAAAGCTGGTCCTACCTTTTATCTCTCCCTTTCTCTAGAATTTCCTTTTTTCCTTCTTCATTGACTCCCCTGTTTCAGGCCATAAACATGTCCTAGTCCCTGATATATTATTAAAATATTTCCCCTCTGGGGCCAGCCCCGTGGCCGAGTGATTAAGTTAGCATGCTCCACTGTGGTGGCCCAGGATTTTGCCGATTCAGATCCTGGGCGCAGACATGGCACCGCTCGTCAGGCCACGTTGAGGCGGCATCCCACATGCCACAACCAGAACCACCTGCAACTAAGATATACAAATACGTATGGGGGGATTTGGGGAGATAAAGAAGAAAAGAAAAAGAAAAAGCTATTAAAATGTTTCCCCTCAAATGTGCACCCTCTCTTTATTTCCCTCCTTCCATATCATGCAGCCAAGCCTCATTCTGGTAGAAGTCTATATTCTCTGCCTCAGCATTCCCTCATCTATTCTCTTCAGGTGACTATTTCTGTCCCCATTATTCAACTGAACCTGTCATTACTAAGGTTGGTAATTACCTTATAAGTCATGATTCAATCTCAATTTAATCCTCAGTAAAATGTGTTGCTGGGAGGAGTATGTGAGAGAGTATATGTAAAATCACTTGCCTTAGTAGCAGGCACACAGCAAACACTCAAAACTTGTTAATTTTCCCTTTAATATCCCTCCTTCCTATCAGTCCCCACCACTTTCTTACCTCTTATCCTAATTGTCTCAAGTCAGGACGAACGCAGTAGATTCCCAGACAGTCTCCTCCCTGCCATCAGACTCCACCAGAATCCATCCTCTATTCTAAAGTCAAAATGATCTTTCTTGATCGTGTGACTTTCTTAAACCCATTCATTAATTTGCCTTTATCCCTAAAAGTTTTCCACCTTCCAGCCTCACTCCCCACACTGAGGCAGACATGATGAAAGGATGATGTGAGCAAAGCAAGAAGAGTACACAACAACTCTGAGTAGTCAGGTTTTCCCAAGGATGGATTCTGAAGACAGCTAAGCAGGAGATAGCACACAGTCAGCGCACATATTTTATCAAACCCTAGTATTGCAGCAAACAGATTCCAGGTGTTGGAAGTAACAAAGGAGAAAGACTGTAATTTCAGAGAGCAGTTAGGAATTAAATGTTACTTACAGGATTTAGAACTTGTCTCTAGATTCTCAGGCCAATAAAGATATAAGAATTGGGTTTAGGGGAACATAATTTTTCAAATTTTGATATATTTGTTTTCTTTAGAGAATTTTATAAATATGGTCTTATCTTTTGGTGAACCATAGGCTCCTTCTTGTGTTTATTGGGGAATTCTGAACCCCCTAAAAAAAATTTAACATCTGCATCATTTGAACAACCGTAGAGAAAATTCTCACGGTAATCATCAGCTATAGTATGAAGTCTGTGAGTGTTTTTGCTTCTGATCAGTTTTTACCCAGCAGGGTGAACTTTAAGTCACCTCATGTCGTCTAGTGTGGTTGTTGTGAGGTGATTACTCCACAGATTTTCACCCCGTCCTCTAGGGTGCTGCTCAAGTCACACACTTATGAACTAGATTATCTGCTTGTCATCTTGTCAGAAATGGCTTTCTCGTGGTATTACTAGTTACCTCCCTGAGATCCTCCATTAGCTGGTTACTTTCTGGCTTACATGCCCTGTGCAACATCTCCTTCAGTCTCTGATTTCAGCTACAGCTGATGTTGACAGTTCCATGTTCACTGACAACATCTCATCTCAAAGACTCACCATCTCTTTTTTATTTTTTGCCTCAGCCTGTCTCTAGAGGCACAGAAACTCATTCATGAATCCAGCAATGTTTAGAGAGAAGATGTCAACATAAAAGAGAACTTTGTGAGTTTTTAAACAAGTGTTAATGGAAACTCAAGAAAAGTGATTCACCTTTCACAGCAAACATCTGATTCCCATCTACAAAGGAAATCAAAGGGCTTTTTAAATGAAAAGAGCAATAACATAACATAATAATATAAAAATAGATAATGTACATAAATATGTAATATTTATAAATAGATATACAATACATTATATATCTAACATAACTGAGTATTAGGGTTCCAGCAGGAAAAACATGGTTCACTCAAAAGGGGTGTGTCACAGTTGAGGTTCTTCAGGAGGCAGACACTGAGACAGTTAGGAGTACACTAGAGCCACTGGGAATTGGCGCTTATAAAAGGACTCAAGGTTGGGCAAGGCAGATCTGATGAAGCCTCCAGCAGCCCAATAGGAGCTTTGTGACAAACTGCCCATCGAACGAGTTCTGAACTGGGGGGAAATGACCAGGCCCTTGACCAATGCCTTGCTCAGTCACTGACCAGGAGCTGCCCTAAGAAAAGGGTGACCTTAGCTTGGAAGCTGAAGTGGACCCTGATGAAGCTCACCACTAGAGGCTGTTGGATAACCACACTCCTCATAGTTGAGCAGCGAGTCTTTTCTTGAAGAATGATCTCATCTCTGTGTCCACCATAGTATGATTTAAGAGAGTTTAATAAAGGGACTATTTACAAAGTTGTGACAGGGTGAAGGGATACCAACAAAGAATGGAGAAGGACCTTGGGCCTTTACTCCCTCTAGTTTAGAAGAGGCAAGAGAAGTGCAGACTCTGAAGAGAGCAGTAACCATAGGAGAGGCTGCCCAACAAGAGCTGTGGCTTTTGCTAGAGAAATCTAGTTGCTACCTACTTTTTTGTAGGGAGGGGACCAAGCAGAATAAATACTTTGCTCTCCTTTTTCCTCCAATCTCGGATCTCCTACTGGTGCCTCCCATTAACCAACAAGAATCCAAAGGGTAAAGACAGTTGTCTGATGTAGTGCAGAGATCAGCCTTCTAGGACACAGAGTAGGTGTAGAAGGCAGAGGATGAATCTAAAGGAGCCGATAAAGATGCATGAGCAGAGGAGGTAAGGTAGTGGCAGTGAGGGTGAGATGGGGAAGGTATCTCAGAGATGGTGAATTAGTTTTAAGCACCTGTTCTCAACTAATCTGAAAAATTTGATCTGATCAGAGTTTGGTCTGCTGTTTATTTTTTAATGGTTACACTTTTTCTAGAATTGAAATTGTTAGACCTAATGAATAAAGAAAACAATTTCAGACCTAGACATTGCAATGGAGCTGCATAATACATATTTTTAAAATAAAAGAAAATCTTAAATTTAAAAAAAAAGTAAAAGAAAATCTAACAGAGAGAGAAATAGGATAATATACCATGGAGGGCTGGCCCCGTGGCCGAGTGGTTAAGTTCACGTGCTCCGCTGCATGTGGCCTGGTGTTTCGTTGGTTCGAATCCTGGGCGCGGACATGGCACCACTCATCAAACCACGCTGAGGCAGCGTCCCACATGCCACAACTAGAAGGACCCACAACGAAGAATATACAACTATGTACTGGGGGGCTTTGGGGAGAAAAAGGAAAAAAATAAAATCTTTAATATACCACGGAAAGTCAGTTAGAATGGCAGCAGTAACGATAGATTCTAGAAAATAATGAATAATATCTTTAGAGTGCTGAGAGAAAATATTTTCCACCCTGAGTTTTAGGACCAGCAAAATCAGCATTCAAAAGCAAGGAAGAGATAAAGACATTTTTAGATACATAATTTGTCAGAGATTTTGCATCTCACATATCCTCACACAAAGAAACAAAGGAATTAAAGACAGAAACTGAACCCAAAGAACAGTATTAAAGGCAAGAAGAAAGAATAGCGAGAAATTAGAGAAATATGTTGGTAAATATAAAATGTAATGTATATAAGATATCTACCACCTGCTCTTTTTTGTTTTTTGTTTTTTGGTGAGAAAGATTGGCCATGAGCTAACATCTGTTGCCAATTTTCCTCTGTTTTGTACATGGGGCACCACCACAGCACAGCTTAATGAGCAATGTGCAGGTCCATGCCTGGAATCTGAACCTGTGAACCCCGGGTCACCGAAGCAGAGCCTGTGAACTTAATCACTACACCACTGGGCCAGCCTTCCCTGCTCTGTCTTGATATACATTTTAAAATGGGCTTTTCCTACCACTTCTATAGGTGTGTCAGAGAAGTTTTCTTTAAAAAAGTGAATTAACTTGGTCTCTTTACTCATCACAATCATTAATCTTTTAAAATGATTTTATTTTTTTATTTTTTTTCTGCTTTGTCTTCCCAAATCCCCCATACATAGTTGTATATCTTAGTTGCAGGTCCTTCTGGTTGTGGGATGTGGGACGCTGCCTCAACGTGGCCTGACGAGCAGTGCCATGTCCATGCCCAGGATCCGAACCCTGGGCTGCCGCAGTGGAGCGTGCAAACTTAACCACTTGGCCATGGAGCCAGCCCCTAAAATGATTTTAATTGCTATTGATATGATCATCTGGGGAAAATCCTTATATGAATTAAGTCAATCTACTTACTCATTGAAATTATTTAGACATGGGATAGTGAATTCTAAAAACCCTATTAAATTAGTTTAGTTATTTTCATTGGTAGGATAAATTGTATGTATTTCTTTTTTAATAACTCAATTGAGGTACGGATATGATGATGCTTCTGTGAACGAATTTCTGATAGTGTTCTTTCAGGTAGGATTCAGTCCTCTGTGTTAAAGCAATGAGGCAAAATGAATGGCAACCTCTACAGAAAGGCAAGCTCCATGAGGGCAAGGATTTTGCTTGTTTTATTCACCGATGTATCTCCAGCACTTAGTATAGTGCCTGACACATAGGAAGAACTCAATAAATATGTATTTTTAAAAACTATGAATACTTTGAGCCTTTTAAGCTATATACCTGAAGTAGAAAAGATTGGATTTTTGTGTAATTAAAAAACAGTTCACCTCATCTTTCTAATTGATAAGATATCTATTGCTCTTTCTTATTCAGCCCCTAAAGTTAGTTCATAAGCACTTGACTCTCTTCAGAGCCACAAATTTTTAAACATGCTTTTGTTGCTCTCCCTGACATTGCCCGGCTGGCTCCAATGCTATTTTTCTAACACAACACTTCATCTGAGAGATCCCCTGATTTTCTTAATTGTAGCCTTACACCGCTGCACTTTCCCCTGCTTGCCTGCATCCTGGAGGAATGGTCTCATTTCCCATTGACCCTTGCTTCCCAATTAATTTAATCAGCTGCCTTTCTACTAGGGTCTGGCTGCTCAGACTGTGGTCCCTGGACCAGCAGCAGCAAGCTACTCAGGAGCTGGTTAGAAATGCAGAGTCTTAAGCTCTACCCCAGACCTACAGATCAGACTCTGCATCTTAACAAGATCCCCAGGTGATCTGGGCACACTCTATAGTTTGAGAAGCACTGTACTGGGGAGCTGTCCATATGTTTGCTCTGATCTCCACAAGCAGGGTAAGAGTGAATGGCAGGATGAAACAATGGTCATAAAGGGGCATATTTCCTTTGAATCTCTCTTCTTTCTCACGTTTTGTAAACACTGTCCCTGTTCAATTCTTTGTCTAGGATCAGTTGTTGTTATTTGGTAGTTTATATTAGCATAGCCATTAGCTTTGTTTGTTAGTTTATATTAGCTGAACCAATACCACCTCTTTATTTAATTATTAGTTGAGAATTTGATATATTTTCATTATGGGTACAATTGAAAGCCAAAACTATGAAGTTAAATCAATATGCCATCATTTTAAGTGTGGCAATTTCTCTAACTTTACTCAAATTTCAGCCTCCTCATGAAATTTCACCCTGAAAAGGGCACCTCTTTGTACAAACGTATGTGATCATTCTGTGAATAAACCACATTGTCTGGAAACACAAGATCCTTGTGGTCTGATTTATTTCCGATTCAGACAAATATGAATAATAAAATAAGAGCATCAGGTCACTAATACTTGACAATTTGCCCCAAGTGTAAAAAAAATTTGTAGCTAATTATTGGGATTATAATATTTAAATCATGGATCTAAGGGGCCAAGTAACTAATTTAAATGTGTGAATCATGAGCAGATGAACCTGGCCTCTATGTAACATTAAAGAATGATGAGACTTGACCCAAATTGGAGTGCTCATTACACACCCATAAGTGAACATAAGTGAGGCCATCTTGTTATGCTAAATGGCCCCAGCTCCTCCTCTGTGTGAGTACTTGCTGCTCTGCACGTACTCTTAAAAAATTCACATTCTCTCCTGATTCATGGCCTCCACTTATTTATGTACTCCCCTATAGCTTGATAAATTAAAATTTTGTTCTATGAGTTTCTCTCCAGTAACAGGCTGATTACAGGTGGAAAACACACCTACAAGATGTTCATCATCACCGACAGCAGAAAATAACAATGAAAGATAGTGGAGCCCATCGTGCCTGAAGGCCAATCTTTTAAATACCCTCCTTACTGCCCTTATCTACCTCAAGATTCTGTAGTTCTTGAAGATGGCTTTTTTGAGACATTAGTCTGCCATCTTCCTGATTATACTGGCTAATCGAATTAAAACTTCCTTTTTCGATCACTAACTCATTGTGATTAATTGGTTCAGATCGCAGCAAGCAGAGCAAGCCCAGTGCTTTGTATCACACCTACATGAATTTAGCGAAACACATACAGCGTTCAGGGCAGACAAAATATTTCAAGAGTTGTGTTAAATAAAAAACAGATCCACACTGGCAATGAGAGCCTTTTTTTGAAAGGATTATTGACAGGAGGTGAAAGGGACTATTGGAAAAGGGAGAGGGTGATTATCGCCTAAGATCTGCAAGCTTCTCAAGGGTTAGACAAAAGGGACTTTCTTTATAGGGAGGAGTAAAGAAGACTAGAAAACCCTGACCATAAGAAAGTGGGGTGAAAAAGTGGCTTGACTGGATAGCAGATCAGAGAATGCTTCAACCTGAGGCCAGTCAGGAGGGACCCTCAAGGAAGGGTTGTACAGTGGCTCAGGCTGAGGGTAGATCAAAGTTCAGGGGCACGGGGAATGGAGAAAACGTAACTAAATTTCGGTTGACAAGCATATTGTTCTGATTGATCAGTGGGGACAAGCAGTCCAGCTAATCATTTATGAGGCAAAGAATGGGAATTTGAAGGGTCTGTGTCTCATGTTGTCAGAGGCAAACAAGGAGTTCATCCTTGACGTTATTGAAGTCATATAGGGAAAGGATTGTTCCTTGCAAGGTCACTTTTGAAAAACAAAGTGGTGGAAGATTTCTTTAACCAGTACTATTTTCTAGGATCACGAGGGTCAGATAAAGGTCAATATTGTTAGTTAGAATCAAAGACATCTCATTTAAATCTTACTGGGTTTGATGCTTTAAAAAAAAATTAAAATGCAAAATATTAAACACATTTGACTATACTTTAACATAAATTGAAATGAAATTAATGAAAGATAATAATTATTTGTATAAATATATATTGGATACCATGAAAATTGTCTCTAGATAGAATGCCTGAATCCCTGTTGTTCTAAAGTCCTCAGAGGGAGTGATCATTTGATGATGAGCTGACGGGTGTTATCTGGACCAAAGGATTGTTAATTTAAAAACAAAATTGATTAGGATGCTTTTAAATAAGTAGATTTCTCTGATGGACATTTTCCCCACATAAATTCTCTCCAGGCCCCAGAACAGTGCTGCTGAGTTTTTTGTTTGTTTGTTTACATACACTATAACTCCAAGATAATGGTAGATACTAACTTAATTAAATATATTCTTAATTATTTTGTTATATGATTGTGGTCACCTGGAAATTTTATAAGTTTTCTTTTGCCTTTCTCAGAAAAGCATATGTTAGAGTTCTGCAATCATACAATATTTTACCTTTTTATGACGTTTATCTTTTTTTACTAAAGCAAAAGACTATGTGTAATATAAAATGTGCATTGTAAAGTGCTCCTATTATTTGAGACTGAAAATAAATCACGCATGGATTTAAAAACAATACTAAATAAAAAATAAGGATAAAGGGATAGTATTCCTGGAGAATGTTTATCAAGAGAGCAAGTGTAGCAATGTTAATATCAGATAAATTTTAAAGCCAAAAGTATAAGTAGAGACATAGAGGGATAATAAGGCTAAAGAGGGATACTGTAAGAACTTTTATTTCCAATGTAGAAAACAAGATATTTCTGATAAATAACGTCTGTCCCTTGGGGAAGAGGATTCTAGGCCCTTAAATGGAGCTGGAGACACCTAACATAAAGTCAGGGCCCTTTGAGAAAGGGAAGCTAGAGAAAAAAAATCTAGCAAAGATTCCCAAGAAGAAAACCTTGCAGTTGGTCTCTGCAGGGCTCTGTGGAGAATGGTAGAGAAAATCTGCCACAAAGATTTATCCGTAGACTTACATAGAGTCTGGAGTTTCCATGAAAGCTTCCTGAAATTAAAGTGAAGAAAGTTCATAGTGCCTCCTAGAGCCTTATTAAGGCAAACATAGACCCTTTCAGGAGGGGAGCCTCTTGAACTCAAGCTCTCTAGATAGAAACAGATTGTTTGCTTATTGATCCAGCACATATTAGCTGCCAGGCACTGTACTAGGAACTGGAGATGTCCAAATAGAAGATTAGAATAAATGTGATCAAATCAAATAGGAAAAGAGACACCACGGAGAATCAAGGTTCTAAACAAGAGCCTTCGATCCTTTCCCTCTCTCTTAGACAAAGAATGTCAAATATTGAAATTATCAGAGAGAGAATCCAAAATAATTGTTTGCTGAAACTTTAAAGAAATAAAAATGGAATAATATAGTGAAGGAGCAAAGGAGAAGCAAATCCAGGCCGATTAAAAAAATAATAAAATAGAACTTCTAGAAATGAAAAAGAGCTATACTTCAAAATAATAAAATAAAAATCTACTGATAAAATGTAACCCTCAGGACCTTGTATGAACCTGACCACACAACCACTAAAACAGTAACCAGAATTAGAAGGAGAACTTCGTTTGCAATTGTAAGGCAAGCTTTCAATATTGTGCTCTTCAAAATTCATATAATAAGCAAAGGAAAATGAGTATGGTTGTAGAAGATTTGAGCAACACAATGAACAAACATGGTCTATGTATGATTCCTGCACTGAACAGATAAAGAATACCTGACTTTTTCAAAGCACGCGTTTAATAATTTCAAAAATTCAACCCTGGCTTCAGAAAAAGTCACAGTAGACACTAAAGAATTAGTACACTGCACTATTTTATCATAATCTACATTGTACTTTTTTATCATAATCTAATTAAAGAGCAATATAAAGGATTTTTTTTAACATAGTAAAAATAAAACAATCTTCCCTTTTGCTTGGAAATTAAACACACACTTTTAAATACCATGAATTAGAATTAATATCATAAAGGAAACTATGTAATGTTCTGAGGTAAGTATGAAAGAGAATAAGACATATGAAAATTGTAGGATGTAACTGAAGTGGTACTAAAAGGGAAATATATAATTTTAATTGCATATATTAATATTAAATGCAGATATTAAGGAACTAGAAACACTGAAGAGATGTAAACTAGATATTGAACAAAAAATCCAGAAAAAGAACAAGAAAGTAAACAGAAATAAAATAGAAAGAATTAGAATCCTTAGAGTGTGTTGTACTGTTGCGAATGATGTCTGATTTTTCTATTTCAATCCCAGATAGGTGATTACTAATGTCTAGAAAGGCCATGAATTTTTATGTGATGCTCATATATCCATCAACTATGTTGAGTTCTCATTAGATTTAATTGTTTGTTTATAGATACTCCTGAATTTTTACCTTGACATAATATTTTAAGTATATTGATTTTGAAATTTAAAAAGAATACAAATTAATTAAATAGAAAAAATGGAGATGATCCATAAACCAAAAGCTCATTTTTTGAAAAGTCTCATGATAACAGATAACCCTCTAGCAAAACTAATTAGAAAAAAAAATTGCGTGTGTAGGGGAGAACAAGTTATAGGACTAAAGAGGGAAAAGTATCTGCCAAAACAGAGCTATAAAGAACCATGAGAACACTATGAATAACTTTTACAAAAAAATAAACTTAACAGAAAGGGATAACTTTCAAGAAAGAATTTAATAAAAAAGCTGAATAAACCCAGCTATGATTAAGAATATATGACAGGTGGTTTAAAGAAAGTCTCTCCCTTGCTTTTCAACACAAACGATATCAGGTACAGTAGGGTTTCACAGGTTTTAGTGAAATGTAAGGAATAGATAACCCCTATTTTACAAAAGTTGTTTCCATAAAAAAGTGGCTCTCCTCCTTTTTTTCTTTTGAAATTGTATAACCTATTTAAACTGGACAGGAACAATACAAAAAAAAGATAGAAACAAAGAGACAAGAGAGAAAATTATGGTCTCATCTTATGAATATTCATTAAAAACCTGTTTAAAATGCAAGCAAATGGAAACCAAGAGACCATATTATTTTTAAAATAATGATATATCATGTAGGATTTAGTCCAAGAATGGAAGAAAAGTTTAACATCATAAATCTGCCAGTGGAAGATATTAATAGAGAAAAGCTATTGTCTCCACAGATACTGGGAAAGTATTTGCTAGAATGTAACACTCCTCCATCATAAATATTTTCAGCCGACTAGAATAAGAATGAGTAGCTACTTACTTCATAAGGAGTACCTCCAGTGAGGATAAGATTTAATGATGTGATTTTAGAAGGATTCCCAAAGAGTCAAAAAAAGACAAGTTCTGTGGTGTTAGTCCTATTCCACATGGCACTAAGGGCCCAGCCAATACCGTGAGACAAGGACAAGTAACAAGAAGAAGGATTCAATAAGAAAAGATGTTGTCTTTATCGTTTGAAAATAATATGTCATTGGAAAAATCCATTCCAATCTATAAACAAACAAGTAGATCTAACAGAGCTCAACGGAGATGATGGCTATATGAGCACCATATAAAAATTCATGGCCTTTTTAGACAATAGTAATGACCTATCCGGGATTGATATGGAAAAACTAGACATCATTCACAACAGTACAACACATTCTAAAGATTCTATGCCCAAGAAAAAATATTCCAGATATATATGAATAAAACTATGAAATGTCACTGAAGGATACAAGATCCACTTAAATTAAGAGATACATACACACTGTAGTGTGTTTGTTTTCTGATGACTCAACATGCTAAAGTGTTCATAAATTCCCAAACAACCTAACAGTTCAGTGTTTTGCTACAAAACCCCACTGGATATTTAGTAGAGCATTGTAAAATTCATGTTGATGAGGAAAAATAGTCAAGATGATTCAAAGAAAAAAGAAAGAAAGAGAAAAGGAATGGTGGGTCCTGATTTAAGGTAGGCACTTTAAGAGGGGCTAGGGTCATCCTAGGAATACAGCCTTGAGCTGTTACAAACTATGTTAGTGTTTGTTCAAGTTTTTATAAGCCAAGTCAAGAAGAGAGCTCAGAGGAGCTTCACTAGAGAGTTTGGTCTAAAGTTTACCTGCTGTTATTGAGATTAATTGCTTAGAGTTACCAAGAGACATTGTCTTTAGTGTAATAGTTTAGAGCAGAGACCCTGGAGCTAAACTGCCTGGATTAGAATCCCCTCTGCAATTTACAAACTGTATGATGTAGGGCAAATTAATTGAAGCTTTGTGTGACTTAATATATTGGCTGGTAAAACTGGGATAACAGTAGTTCACAGGTATGTTACCAGGATTAAATGAGTTAGCACCTGGAAAGCACTTGAAAATGTGTCTGGGTGTTTGCCCAAAAAAAAGAAAACAATTTATTTTAATAAAAGTAACTGGGAAAGGTTGTGAGCTACCTGCACCCAAGGCGGCATTGTCTTTGGTGTGCCCTGTGCAGTTCTTCCTTCCTGGGCCCCCCCCCTCCATTAAAATAATAACAAAAATAATAGCAATCTTATTAAAATTATATAAGGATTAATATATTAATATTCCATAATAAAAAGTTTTCGTCGACCTAAAAGTTCATTTTTTCTTCTGATTTTAGAAGAAATTAAAACATTTTCATGAGCCACATTATCTTTTGTGGGCCCTAGGCCCTGTGCCTAATAGGTGTCGGCCCTGCGTGCACCTGAAGATGAAATTAAAAAACATAGCTATTCAGGTAGAAAATTACAAGCCACACACACACACACTTAATCCTCACACAAAGTGTCCTATAAATGTGAGGGCAATAAATGGGGGTGGTGTAGGCAAGGCGTCCTGGGGAGTGAGCTATGAGGGGTGTCTTCAATCACTGATGAGGGAAAGGGTCAGCTCAGAAAAACAGCCGGGAGAAAAGGAAAAAGATCAATAGAGCTGTTGCTCTGCTTCTCGGTCTTCAAACTGCTCGGTTCTCTGTTTTATCTGCGAATTACCCAGTGGATTGCTCGGAGTCTTCGGGTGAGCGACCGCAGCCTGTAGAGAGACGTCGCGTTGGCAGAGTCTGCGCACCAGCAGGGGGCAGCCACCGGGAAACCTCTCGGACGCAGGCGACTGGCCGATGTCAGCGCACTGGGCCACCCCAAGGTGGAGCCGGAGTACCGTCATGTGTCGTATGCGTAACGTGAGGCTCCGCTGGGGGACCAGCGGGACCTAAGGCCTGGCGAGACGGCCCAATGAGGGAGCCGGCGTGGAGGGGCGTGGCGGGACGGTCCTATGAGAGAGCCGGCGGCGAGGGGCGTGGCTACGGGGGAGCCGGCGGAGGCGGGACGCGGAGGTTCCCGATAACCTCTTCACCCCGGAGCGGCTGCAGGGGGAGGAGAATGGCTTCTGCCCATTTTCAGGCCCCGGTATAAACCTCAGTGTGATTTTTCGGGTTTGTGTGGCTATTTACTAGTAGCATTTCAGGGAATTTTCATGTCCTATTTTAAATCTCAGTTCTCCGAGTGCGATGCCCACCAGCAGCAGCAGCACCATCCACTGGATAATTTAGGAATGCAAATTATTGAATCCTACTCCAGAGCCAGTGAATCAGAAACTGTGACAGGGGCCCAGCAATCTACGATTTTAAAAGCCTTCGGGTAGTTTTGGTGCACACAAGTTTAAGAATGCTGCAAAGTATTGTGTTTCCCTTAAATCGGATGTTGAAAGTGACTTCTCAAATGTCAGCTTAACTAAACTAAGTTGTTCACCTTCAAGATCGTTACCAAAGCCAAAATGGTGCTTAGGCCTTACCCACTCAGACCTTGATACCAGAAAATAAAGTGAAAAATAAGTAAATTGTATGTCTGTAAAGGGGAGATCTTAGGAGAAGGATTTCAATCAATGACCAGTGCAGAATTCCAATTATTCACAGATTTTATTAATCATAACATCTCATTTACAAATGTTTTGCTATTCTCTCGTTCTGACTTCTCTCAGCAAATATAATCTGTGGTAAATAATGAATTCCCAGTAACTAGGCCTGTAACAGAAGTAAATTCTATTTTTATAATTCAAACAAAAAATAAAATGAAAAAGCTAAAACACCCTGTTTAGGCTCTCCCACTCAGGTAATGATCTCCTTTTGCGGAATCAATGTGCAGCAAACCAAGATGGGTTGGATTTGGGTGGGATATACACACTAATCAATCATTCTCCAGCAGATCAGACTTCATACTTCAAAACTTCAATGGGCACATTCACATTTTCAGTTACTGTTGCATTCATTTCTTCTCTGCACTGATATCTCTCACCTGATTGAAGAAATAAAAAGGGTTTATTTGTTAGGTGCTATTTTGCCATCAGCATTAATATCTGCTATACCAAGAGGGTTCTGTGTACATGTGCTCGTATAACATGCAATGAGGAGTCTCTGTTCCAGTATTACTTACACTTTAGTCATTATTAGCATTAATAGCTAATGAGTCAAATCATGCTTAGTCAAGAAATATTCCTGAATAATATGATCTTTGTTCCAAATTCCCCAGCTACCTTTCTTTTTTTTTATTTTTCGAGGACGATCAGCCCTGAGCTAACAATTGCTGCCAATCCTCCTCTTTTTGCTGAGGAAAACTGGCCCTGAGCTAACATCCGTGCCCATCTTCCTCCACTTTATATGTGGGATGACTACCACAGCATAGCTTGCCAAGTGGTTTCATATCTGTACCCCGGAGCCGAACCAGTGAACCCCGGGCCGCTGAAGCGGACCGTGCGCACTTAACCACTGGGCCACCGGCCCGGCCCCCCAGCTACCTTTCTTGAGATGAGATTCAAATAGTTCAAAAGCTCAAATTCTCTCCCTTTAGTTTTTGACCAGAAGAGAATTAGCCACTCTGATTTTCATTTTAATTCAGTGACTAAAGAAAATATAGTAATTGCCCACAATTGCTAAGTACTTACTAAATGTTCATAACCGTATTAAGAGCTTTACATGAATTATCTCATTTAATCCTTAAAATAACTCTAAGTAGTGTACTATTATTCTTCTTCTTGTATAGATGAAGAAAGTGAGACCCAGAAAGGCTGAGTCACTCATTTAATTGAATTTTTTTGACAACTCTGGCCTCTATTCCTGTCGTTATAGACATATGTGCACTTTAATTATGTCATGCGGCAAATGTTTATTGAGAGCCTGCTGTGTGTCTGGAACAGCCTTAGGCATTAGAGAGTCAGTAGCAAAAAAGATTAACCCTACCCAGGTGGAGCTTACAGTCTTGAGGATGGAGAGAGGAAACAAACAATAAACAAATTTATATCAGTTAGTGCTAAGTATAATGAAGAAGAATGAACAGAGCAAGTTAAAAATGAAACAGAAAGGTGCCATCTGCTGCTCAGAGAAAGTCTCTCAGATATGGTGGCATTTTAATTAATCCACTCGACCCCAAACCAAAGAAATGTGGGGAATATTTCAGTTATCTTACAAGTATTATAGCTAGCTGAAATGCTCAATACAGGACACGGTCTATCTACCCACCCCCCTCTTTTTCTTTCTGCTTTTTTCCTACCACAGTCGGCTGTGGGCTTCTCTTTGGTCTCTAGGCTCTTTCCCTCCCTTTTGTAGTAGCAATCTGCTTCTTCCGTTCCTTTTCTGAGTCCTGCTCAATTTCTCTCACCTTTTTTCTTCTCCCCATGCTCCTCCTCCTTCTTCCCTAAAAAAATAGCCATAATTTGGCTGTCATATTTATATCATTTTGTATTTATGAAATACAGCTTAACATTCACTGTTAAACTTTTAAACAAAATTCTAACGCATAACTCCTTTACATTTCTCCAAGTCCTGGCCCCTGCCCACAGTAGCAAATGTCATAGCTTACGGAAGGAAAAGCCACTCAAGTGCTGCTGTTCATACAAAGAAAAGGAAGCTTTTTTTTTTTTCTATTTAGGACTGAATGCCCATGCTACCAAAATGAAGTTCAAGAACTCCGAACTTCCCCCAAAGTTGATCTCTGTCTCTCCTGTCTTCTTTTCCTGCAGCCACAGTTTACAGGGCAGTTGAGGCTGTAAGTGCAGGAGAAGGCTGCTGACACTGTTCTTCGGAATAAAGTAGAAAAAAGTCTTCATTAAGAAATCTCCTTATAATTTCTGGGTCCGTAGTCAATCTAAATATCCAAACCACTTGACCAAACAATCATAAAAAGCAAATAGCTGTGGAACTCAACTTATGGTCAAGGATAGATATTTAATTCAAAACTGTAAAAATAATAGTTTCTCTTCTAACTACGTGTGTAGTAAAGTATTAACCCCACCCAAAGAGAGGTGTGGACTTTGCCCTTTGCTAGGAGGTGATCTCTAGGCTCTTGGAATATCCTGCATGATAACAATATCTTTGTTTACCAGGGGGCCTTGGGCTACACTGGATAGACTAATACCATCAATTATGTTGGGGGTTCGGGTCACACGGTATCTGTGCTACATCCAGAGGGTCTGGAGACTAAAGATCAACCACTCGAGAAGACCATCATGTCTATATGATAAAGCCTCAATAAAAGTCTGGACGCCACGGCTTGTGTGAATTTCTCTAATTGGCAATATGTACGGTGTTGTGACACATTGTTGCAAGTAGGTGCTAACACTCTCCATGACTCCACTGGGAAAGGAGTACTAGAAGCTTCAGTTTGGAACCCTCCTGGGGTCTGCTCCATGTTTCTCTTCCCTTGGCTGATTTTCATCTGTATCCTTTTGCCGTAATAAACCCTTGAGCATAGGATCTAATAACCTTGTGTATAGTAGCTTTTAGTGAGTTCTGTGAGCCCTTCTAGCTAATTATCAAATCTGTGGGTGCTTTTGGAGACCTCTGAACTCTGTGGTTGTCAGATGTGAGGAGAGTCCTGTGGACTGTTCCACACTGTGTCACACTATTAATATTACTGTGTTTTGTTTATTACTCAAAAATTGAGATGAATATTTTTGCCTTAATTTAATGAATATGGTAGTTCCCATATGAGCCAAATCTATTCACCTGCTTGCAGATTTCCAAAGAGTGATAAACACTTTTTTAGGCCTTAGTGAAAGATAAAAGAAAAGGAAAGCAATTAGCTATAAGCTTCCTCTAGTCTACAAAACTGAGGGCTCCAGGAGGTAAAGCACAATCTTATTTCTCTCTGCGTCTCCAATGTCATCACAGTGACTAGCCCAGAGATATTCAATGATCATCTCTTAAATGAAGTGATTTATAAATAAATACTCTGAACTACAGCCTTGGTACAATTTACTAGGGCATTTTGACACACGTCCAGAATCTCCTTATAAGCCTTCCTAACTAAATTCTTCTCTTTAGTTTCTTCTCCTTTTACCTTCTTCTGCTAACTCTTAATCTGCTACCTTATACTTTAAACATTGCCTTTTTTTAGTATTACTCAATCATCAATCTTAACGTCTATATTTTAATTATTAAATTAGCTTTAACTTCTTGTCAATTTTAAATTTCATTAATTTGGTTGTTTCCATATTGTTATTTTCTTATATTTTCATATGCCACAGTATTTTCTGATATTTTAAATTTTATTGTATTTATTTCCCCCTTTGATTTCTTCTTCCAAAAGGCCAACCGTATTAGTTTGTTGAACATTCCAACAATGATCTTGCACCAGAGATTTGCTTCACTGATTGAAGTTTAGGATTTCTTAGATAAGTTAATTAAATTCATTCAATACCTTTTTTTTTAAGTACCTACTGTGTGCTGAGCTAATATTTTATTTAAATGCAGAGGCCACCATTTTGACCTTTACAACCTCAGGGAAAAGTCCATCAGCACATCACGTGGGAGTTTCATGGGCCTTTGTCTCTGTGGATAGTGGTCAACTGTAGTCTAAGTTACTGGAATTCTTAAAAAATCAACCAGTTATAAAGGTGCTAGGCTCAGGTGATTTTGTAGCTGATTGCTATCTAATCATTAAAACACAAATACTTTTTACATTCAAGTGTTTAAAGCATAAAAAAGATGATGTGGTGGCTTTAAAATATGTCCACCAATTCTTTTATTTTCTCTCCCTCAAAAGGTGGAACCTAATTTCCCTTCTGAAATATGCCAGATTTAAATGATTTGCTTCTAATGAATAGAAAGTGGCAGAAGTGTCAGTGTGTGACGTTCAAAACTAGGTCATGAAAGGCATTGTGGTTTATTCCTCCCACTCTTTCTCTAATTTCCCTTTCTAGAGAGTAACGGCTACCATGTTTTAAAGACAGTCAATTAGCCCTGCAGGGAGGTCTATGTGGCAATGAACTGAGGTCTTCCTGCCAACAGCTAACAGGAGCTTGTCTGGCATGCAGGCGAGCCATCTTGGAAGAGAATCCTCCTGCTGTAGTCAAGCCTTCAAATGACTACAGCCTATGCTTACATCTTGACTTCAGTCCTATGAGAGATCTTGAGCCATAACTATCTAGCTAAGTCACTTGTGAATTCCACCCACAGATAGTAAATGAAATAATAAATGTTCACTGATTTAAGCTGCCTAGTTTGGGGATAATTTGTTATACAGAAATAGATGATTAATAAAGGAGAGGCCCACAATTATGTTTTTGAAGCTATTGCAATCTTAATGGCAAAATCTGATAAAGGTAAACCCAAAGGGGGAAAATCATGGAATGATTTTATGTATGAATAGAGATGGAAAAAATCCAGGTATAATGTTTAAATTTAGCCATCCATTATTTACAATAATAATACAACCTGATCAAATAAGATTTGGCCTAGGAATGCAAGTATGGCGCAACATTAGGAAATCTCCCTGTGCTTCACGGAACAGGTTAAAGGAGAAAAAGCACATGATTTCATCAGCTGCCACAAATTCAGAAATCATTCCTAATAAAAACTCTTAAAAGAGAATTAGAAGGAAACTATATCAACACAATAAAAACTAATCCCCATTCGCACACACACAAGCAAGTATTATTTATCAATCACGAACTACAAAGCCATGTCCAGGAAAAGGAGGAAAAAGATGGTGATGCCTGCTAGCATGTCTAACATGGCAGTTTGTGATTTTAACACAGTAACATGATAAAAGCAATTAAAAGAAATAGTTATTGGAAGGAATGTCCAACATTTTTATTTGCTAATTATAGTATTACATGCAATGAAAATCAAGACAGCCATTAAATATTGATTAGAGTTAACAGAATCTGGCAGTTAGCTAGATACAAAATGCATGTAAATAATGAGTTACTCAATTCGCCTCCTCCTCCACAGAATTTCAAACAGTGCTTCAGTCTGATGCCATCTGTCAATACAGATTAGAAGGCATGACCTTATGAAAATCAGCATCTAATTTTTCTAAGACTTTATAGGGCTTAGTTCAGTGTCACCCGGCAACCCCCGTTTTTGTTGCATCATTTTTCATTCTATTGAATTTATTTTTAATTACTTGAGTAATCCATCAATTCTAAAACATTCTCAGCCATGATCTTTTAAATCTCAATTCTGCATCATTCTCTCTGGTTGTCCTTTGGGTCCTATCATCAGAGGTATGTCAGATCGACGATTTTACTACTAATTCCGGATCTCTTAAACTCACTTGTACATCTTCTATCTGCATTTTGGATAATTCCTTAAGATCTAGGCATGTCATTCATTAAAATTGTTCAGCTTGGCCCAATTGGCTAGTAAAGCCATCCAGGAAGCTTTTAAATTTAATTGTTATAATTAATTGTATATACACACACATGTTTTTCTAGAATTTCTATTTGGCTCTTTTATCAAGTCTGTGTGGTCCTTCTTTAGATTCTTAGCCCCACAAGATATTTCAAATATATATATTTTTTAAGATATTAAAAGTTAGCCACTTGAAGTCTGTATCTGCTAATTGCCTCTTTTTAGTCCTTTTGTTTCTGTTGTCTGTTACTTTTGTTATCCTTGGTCATAACGTCTTGTTTCACAGTATGTTTGGTTAAGTTTGGCTGTGAAGTTGCTCATTAATTTTCTTTCACATTTTATCTGTGGGGATTTCTTGAGACCTAAAATGAAGCTTATGCCTCCAGACAGGATTTGTATTTGCTTTCACCAGGTGCTCAGGGGCACAAAATCAGCTTGGGATATCCCTAAATTAGATTCTCAGCCAGGGTGTTTGAATCTCTGTGGTACTGATGTCAGACCCAAGTAAGTGTGAAGGCTGGCCTGCGGTACAAATTCTCAGTATCGGAATCCACCCTGCTCAGCAGAAGTTCAGGGCAGACTCTTTGCAATCATCTGTGATGAGCGTGTGTCTGTATGTCTGTCTATTTCTAGTTCATTCTTTTACTCTGAAGATAGAGCTTTTTGCCTGGTGTCTCAGCTTCACAAGGAAAAATTTCTTCTCAGGCTCCCTACCATGGACAGGCTTCACATACCCTAAAAATCAAACACCCTAAAATGCAAAGCTCAGGTCTGAGTGAGAGCCAGCTGTGGTTCCTGGGGTTTCACATGGGCCAAGGCCCGGGGCCTGAGAGTTGCTTACTTTCTTAATGGCTCCCTTGCTTTTAAGACTTTAAAAAATACTATTCTGGATCTTAATTGTCCATCCAGGTAGTCAGCTTGCCACATTATGGAAAATCTATCCCCATAATCTATGAATCCATGTTTGTTTGGGAAATCATGGACGTGAGAATTTCTAAATTCATTCCTCCCTCACCCAACACCCTCCACCTAAATTCTCCATCTAAGCCAGCACTTCATTCCCAGCCCAGCCTCATCCACCTTGCAATTTTCTTGGCGAACTCTTAACCGTGGATTCCTTTCCTCCTGGCCAACTCCTTCCCAGCTCCCAGCTTTTTTTTCCCCGAGATTTATTTTCCCCACAATAATCCATACCCCGAAAACCCTTAAAGCCATCCTACCTTGTGCAGCAGAAGCCACATCCTGCTCAAAGGGGCTTTCCTTCCCTTTCTACCTCCTCTCCATCCTCGACATTCGGGGGCATCTGGGAAAGGGTATAGGGCACTGAAAAGGGGCCCTCAGTGCCGAGATAACTATTGGTCTATCTAGTCAGACACCTTAACCGACTGAGTATTAGGTTTCTCTCTTGTGACCCAGAGACCTTTACAGCTGAACGCTGGAAAAAGACTGTAAATTAAATAGGACTGTCTGGGGAAAAGGTGTAGTAACTGACAGAATTTGAAGGTGTCTCAAAAAGCTGCTTCCCTTTCCTCTCCCTCGGTGCCTGCTGGGCACAGTATAGGCTGCTCCTCTACCTCCCCCACTCGCCGTTCAAAGCCTTAAGCAAAAATTAGACCAATTGCAAAGCAAGCAAACCAAAAGACCTCGGTAATATTTCCGTGAAAACTCACATTGTCTTCAGCCTCTTTTCAGTAATACATATGTATACGGTAAGAAAGAAAACAAAAAATGAAAAGAAAAGAAACTGAGCAGAACAAAGTTGTCAGAGCATGCGCTTATGTGCTCTGGGTGAGCGGTCATCGCCAAGTCCCGGAGCAACATCAGGATCAACTTGGAGACCTAAACACGGAAACGAAAGCTGTACACTTGAAATGGCATTTTCAGTTCAAATTTCCTATCTAGTTACGTGATAGTAAATGATTAACGCTTTTATGAAACTGTACTTGCCCATAATGAGCGCGCAATTTATTTTGTTGTTGTCTACGCAGAAGTATTTCCTACACAGGTGTAACAGAGTATTAAAGAATGATAGCATACCTTTAAATTTGGTATGAGAAACCTCAGAATAGCCTTTAGAATAAAAGAATTACAACTCATTTGTTGAAAGCATGCGTGGCTCTTAAAAGAGCCTTTGGGGTTAGGTGTAAAGACGCTTACTTGGCAAGTTTACTTGGAGCTGGTGTACTTGGTGACGGCCTTGGTGCCCTCCGACACAGCGTGCTTGGCCAGCTCCCCGGGCAGCAGCAGGCGCACGGCCGTCTGGATCTCCCTGGAGGTGATGGTCGAGCGCTTGTTGTAATGCGCCA
>NC_060281.1:40883461-40972776 GCF_021613505.1 Equus quagga
AGGAGATTCATACCAACTGCGTGGCTACAGACTGATTATCTAACAACATTCCTCAAAACTTGCGTCTACGTGTGTACATGTGTGTTTAAGCTTCTGGCTCCTGCTGCTTCCTTGATCTTACTTGCTGCTTCTCTCTACCCCTTACACAGACATTGGCTGTGATAATCTCTAAGATCCTACATAACTTAAGACCCTTTATTAATTAGAGCTGTGATGGCATGAAATTGTCTTTGAGTTGACTCACAGGAAATACGTAATATACACATACCTAAAGTTTCAGTGTACTCTCATTTACTACTCAAATGCTCTCACTTGAACCATTTTCCTTGACTCTGGAAGTCCTAACAGAAGCATTACTGGTAAATTTGATACCGCCCTTTCCTGCTGTGAATATTAATTGTCGCACTCGCTATAATCTGGAATCCAACTCCGGAGGGCGGCAGGAGGGTAGGGGGTGCAAGGACTGGCTGTGTCCAGCCACCTGTCCCCGCTGTCCTTTTCTCTTCACTCCGAATACGCCAGGCTGAACAGTTGGAGGGCATCTGCTCTCGGGGCTGGAACACCCGCGCTGCTGACTCGGAAACAATAGACCCATCCTGCCAAATGATGTATTTTTGGTGCAGAGAAAAATTCTATCCCTCCTAGGGATCAAAATACATCCTTATGTGAATTCATGTCATTTTTGAAAGACGTTGCCTAGTTCACATTCCAAATTCTGCTCATCCCATTTGATTGTACTCAACACCCACATTCAATGTTCTCTGTGCTTTCAATTCCACAGTCTTGCGACGAGGGCTGAGAAACATACAGTGTGAATGACATCTTTCCAAAGAGAAACTGTTCAGAGTGGGTGATTGTCTGGAGGGTGTTCACAGAAAAGCTAACAAATCGTACCATGGAAAATCATCTCTTAAAAATGCCTGCTTAGCACAATAAATTGTTGTCAAAGTATGGTTCTAAAAAAAAAATAAATAAAATAAAAAATGCCTGCTTAGTGGTAAAATATCCTAGAACCCTGCACCATATTTAATACCAAATGCATTTTTTAAATAGGGAAAATCAACTAATTTTGACCCCCTCTGCAGATATTTTATAGTCTCTGTAACTGAAGACTAGCTCAATCTATTAATTCGACTTTCAAGAGACTTGAGAATGCACAGTACTTATAAATGAGTAAGTAAATATTAAAATCCATGAAATCAACCTCTTTTAAAGCTTTTCTCCTCTGGGAGATGCACAAGAAGCCTCAATCTAAACCTTATTAAACTGGAAATGACTTGATAATACATCTTCATCACTGTAATGATAAAAATAGCAAACACTTATTCTCTGTTCTAAGTACTTTATATTCATTAACCTATTTAATTTTCTTAGCAACCTGTGAGTTTGGTCCTTTTTTCATCCCCATTTTGCAGATGAGGTCATTGAGGTCCAGAGAGGTTAAGCAGCCTATAAAGTCTATGCATGTAAAGTGGTGCCAGGCCACATACCCAGGCAGGCTAAATTCTGTCATCTCAACAGCCCTGGCATGGAAGGCACTTTTTTGTCAGCACAGCATTGGAAAACAGAATAGATGACCTTGAGTTCCAGCCCTGACATGTGGTTACTTTTATTTTCTTATTTTTATTTTGGTGAGGAAGATTGGCCCTAAGCTAACATCTGCCACCAATCTTCCTCCTCTTGATTGAGTAATATTGTCCCTGAGCTGACATCTGTGTCAATCTTCCTCTATTTTATATGTGGGACACCACCACAGCATGGCTTGATGAGCAGTGTGCATGTTCGCACCCAGGATCTGAACCCGCAAACCCCACGCCATCAAAGCAGAGTACACGAACTTAACCACCATGCTACTGGGCCAGCCCCAACATATGGTTACTTTTAAGTCTTCACAAGAGTGGAAAAGTTTTTCCCTTAAATCCTAAGATTCCCAGAACCATTCCTTTCTTGCCATTAAATAAGAGAAACAATTTTATCCTGTTTTTCTGGTAAAGATTGGCCATGCCTTTTTCAAATATTTTTCTGTAGTGGAGCTGGAATCAGGAGGCTAGAGAACATTAATAACTCTTAATTTTTTACATATTGAAAGAATGGAAGGTAAATGCAGTCAATGATTACTGTATACGGTGTGCATGGAGAAAATTTACACCCGGGAAGATTTTTTTTTAAATAACCTATCCCCAGGCCCCAACCTAGATCAACCAAATCAAAATCTCTGGGGATAAGGCTCAGACAATGACATTTTTTAAAAGCTCTCCAGGTGATTCTAATATGCAGCCAGGTTTGAGAATCTCTGAATTAGATGTTGCACTATATTAGGCTCTTTCTAGAGGTTATGGACAGTTATGTCAATAGGAAGGTACAGAGGCTGGGATGTAAGTTAAATATTTATTTTAGTGTAATAGATGTCTTCAAATAAACCCAGTAACTCAGTTCTTAACAGTAGGCATGACTTTCTGGACTTTACCACAAGAGTATAAGGTACAGGGCATTACTCCTGAAGAGCAAAAAAGACCCATTTATTTTTGTTGAATCAAAAATGCTATTATTGTTGTACTGTGTCGTTAACCCATACGAAGCACCTCATTGTAGGAAATGATTATGGAATAAGAAAATAAAAAGCAAGAAGGGTGACGGTGAAACAAGCATCAGTTGTTTTTCTTGAGCCATCTGAGCACCTGGTTAGTACTGATTGATGATGTTTGTGGGGCCACGGGGCATTTTGACCATGGATGACTCTCCACTTTAGGTTGATGGAAAATCACATTAATAAACAAGCAAAGAAAACTAGAGGAGGAATTCTGCTGTCTCAGCTAGAGGAAAATGGAGATGGGTAGAAACTAGATCACATCTGGGAGGTAGACACTCTGATTCTAGTTCCAGCTCTGCCAACAATCTTGGAACAGTTGCCCGCAGGTCACTTTCCTTACCTGTACAACAGGAATCATGATAATGGTCCTACCTAATTTACAGAGTTGCTGTCAGAATATAGAGCAGATGTCAAAGCATCTGGAAAAAGAGGATTCTGCAAACATCAAATGTAATTATGAATCTCCTCACCAATAAGGTTGTTTCTTTGAGGCCCCTAGGTGATCCTAGAGATACAAACAGCTGTGTAACTGCCAGAAGATGAACCATTCTGTTTATTTTTATTTCCAAAAGGTCACTTATTCTAAATTCTTCTAAATTTAGCACTTCGTACTAAATTCTTTGGAAGCTCCACATGGTGGAGAAGGCCTCTGTCAATTGGCTTGAAAGCCTAACTTCCCTACACGGAGATTATTTCATCTTTTCTTTTTTGCATGGTTAATGTTACCCAGCTCAATGCTGCCAGTTTCCTCAAAGTGTGCATTTGTTTCTACAAGTCCTGACAGCCTTAGACCTGGCCTCTTTATTCCCTTGTCTATGGTGAAAGTCTCAGAACATTCCCACAAGCTTCTTCCTAAAAGCCAGAGGTCAGAGGCAAAATCTGAGGTGCCCTGACCACACAACTCCCTTTCTCTGTAGGCCTGTTCCATGTCCAAGAGAGATGGTCCCAGTTTGGAGTTTCTTTGTTTACACAGATGTTGGCCTGACTAGAGTTGAAAATTAGGTGGATCTGGAACTTATTAAAGCCAGTTAATTTGACCACCAGTGTGGTCAAATTATAGGCTTTTTGTTTGCTTTGAAGTGGGATAGAGTAGACCCACCAAGCTAAAAGCCCAAACCAAATCTCCTTCTCCTTCTAGAGAAAATAGACAAATTTCCCTTCTCGATGACCTCATCTTTATCTGCACTGAGATCTGAGGAGGACAGGGGTTATCATGTATTGCGTTTATCCTACGTGCACTGTTCTTCCATTCGCTGTGTCCTGAAGTGCTCCATGAAGGGAGTAAAGGTTAAGAATTACCATCTCTGAGATTATACCTGCCTGCTTTATGCTAGATGAGGTCCATGACACCGATATGCTGTTTGGGATTGCCTTCTTTATCAGCACTGAGCTAGCAGACTCCCAATAAATTACTAACATATTCAGAGATACACAGAAATAGAGCAAATTGGTTAACAAATTCCTGAATACCCATCACCCAGTGCAACAGTTCTCAAGAATTTTTCACACTTACTTCATCTATCTCTTTTGTTATTGTTGTTGTTGAAACATTTTTGAGCAAATCTAGACCTTATGCCATCTCACTCCTACACGCTTCAGTGTGCATCTTGCAAGCATGCACATTTTCTTGCATAATCCTAATTCCATTTCACACTAAAAAAATGAGCAATATTTCCTTAGTATCATCTAATATCTAGACTATATTAAAATGTCCCAAGTGCCTCAAAAATGACTTTTTTAAGTTGGTTTGTCATGATCCAAACAGGGTGCACACATTGCATCTGGTTGGTATGTCTCTTGACTCTCTTCTTATCCTTCTCCCTCCCTTTTTTCCCATGAATAAAATTATTTGATCAGTAAGGAGTCTGAGGCCCTGTGAAAATCTGTCCAGAGAAAGTCCGTTACCTGCTTTATTTCTCCCAGGCTGCCCAAAGAATCACCAGCTCTCACTCTACTGGTTATATCTTTGCCCAGACTGATGGGATGAGGCAAGAGGAGACGGTGGGTGAGGACTCAGGTAAATGAATGGAAACTACTTTCTCACCAGTAAACCAGAGAAAACATGTAAAAAACAAGGACCATAAGAAAGTCAAGCATTGCAGTGAGATTTGAGCCCCCAGAAAATAAAAAGTAGCCCTTCAAACAACTCTGGTGTAACGCAGAGCATGGAGTGACTTCTATCAGTGATCATCAGGAATGGCCCAGGGTTGAACAGGGTTTAGAGCTGGTGAGCGTGAGGTGATTGAGTGGTGCATTAGGGGAGATAGGTAGTCTTGGAAAAGTCTCCCAACTCCTCATTTTCTTGCTCTATAAAAATGGATCTGATTCTCCTCTAGGTGAACTGGTGAAGGATAGTGAACAGGCAAAAGGGTCCTCAGCAGCTAAGAGTGGAAGTTAATTTAGTAGCTTGAGTGAGAGCTTGGTGTGATTATAGGAGTCCTATGGGCACCTGAGAAGGGAAGCATCCTGACAGTGCCTTTTGGGCTCAGAATCCAAGTAATATGGGATTTCACGTGTTCAAATAAGCCTGTGATGTATTCTTTTGTCTTTGACTTTGGGAATTTGCCATATGTTGATGGATCCAGTTCTTTGCTATGGATCTTTCTTTGGTAGAAAAAGCCATAAACATTTGTTCTTTCTTTGCAGTAAATTTTGCCTTGAACTAAGAATTCATTACTGTTTTTACAGTTTCAAATCCTTTGGACAAAGCAAGGGATAGTAAGAAATTATTCAACACTCTCAGTGTACCATATAAAGGAACGTAATTCTGCTTTGTTGATCACTAGGTGTTTGCACATAGCTGTACCTAACTGCTTTGCATTCTGATTATAAATTATTTGCTTTTGGCAACCAAAAATAAGTCAGCAGATGTTATTCATATGGTCACCTTCTTGGTATGCAGCAGCAAGGACCAGTAATGAAACCACTATCCCTATTATAGCAATTTAATTTGCTAAAATTACCATGCGGAGAACATGTGTACAGGCCTCTGGAAAGCCACTCAACTTTGAAACTGCTGGCATATGATGGCACATTCATACACAGCCTTATTCCGTTTGAATCCCAGAATAACTTTTTGACACTGGGTTCTTATGACGTGAATCTATTTGTGATTGTTTTCTTCCTCCCTTTGTGCTTATCAGCTATGCTTGGTTTAATAATAATTCACGTGACTTCATACAAAATGCTACAGATTTTGGAAGACCAAGATAAAATTATCAGAGAAATTCACTTCAAGGCAGAGAGAATTAAACATGACAGATAAATTTCTCCCTATTAATGCACAATGACTGGAAACTGCCAACATTCAACTAACTCCTTTCCTTAGTAAAAACATCTATTTATGTGTTGCTTAAAAAAAAAATTATAACAAAGTTTAACAAACATTTCTACGCTTTTATCAGATTGTAGTGCAAGGACAACAGGTCGTTGTCATGTAACAGGTTCACTCCAGCACCGATATCCCTTTATCAATTATTAATTTTCATAATGAGTCTGTGTTATGAGAAGTCTTTCATAAACAAGTCATTCCATAGGAACAATAAGCAACTGCGGTCGATCAGAACACACCGTCATTTACAGACTTCTAAAAACTGTGTGACATGGGTTGTAATCAAGAGAATAAAATATATAAGGTCATGAAAGAAGCTACAGAGTAGAGATTGAATAATAATGCATGTCTTCCCACATAAATTCTTTCAGCTTCCCTGCCTTGGAAGAGCCCTTGCTGCTTTTTTTGGTAGCAAAAAGCAAGTTAAGGAACTCTGGGGGCCAAAGCCAAGAAGGAGTTCAGGTGTTCTACTTCATCTCTTCATGATCGCAGGCCCCTTTTAAAGCCCCTAGGAGCAGCACTCCGTTCCCTCATGTATTATTTTCAAGTCTATAATAAGATGCCTGAATGCTAAGCATTTGAAGTGCTGCTTTTAAAAGTGTTGTCATAACAACAGGAATAAAACGACGAATGTAACTCGGGTTTGAAAGCACAGCCTTGGTTTTAAGCCCGTTGCATTACCTTTGTGTTGCAAGGGCCTCACTGACCTCCGAGCTCAGACAAAGGCCACGATCATATGACATTACCATCAAGTCTATGTTTTCAGCTATATTTGCCATCACATAATTGTCACTCAATTCTCCATCAATTCAATTTACTGATTCAGAGGGCGAGAAATAAATTAATTGACCGTATGAAATATAGTATTAGTTTGAAGATGTAGACCATATCTGAAAAGCTTTAAGATAATTTCTTATCCTTTCTCTGAGATGAAATATACCATGTAGCTTTATTTATAAGGCTCAATTCTATTTTCTACCTGACACTCATGCCCATTAATGAACACCAGTGTTAGTCACACATGTTGGGCAAGGGAACAGGCATGTGGTACGTAATTATACTTCTCAGCACACTGTTGGGTACATTCTCCTAGAACCTAAGGATTTTTTCTGTTTAGGATTTCCAAAGATGTGGCTCAGTTGTAGTGAAAATAATAAAAGATATGAACTTAGGAAAATGACGATTTCGGTAAAGTCAAATAGCAGTAGATGTCAGTATCATGTTGATGCTATTTTGAAGTAAAGAAGCAACAGTCACTATTAGTTAGAAATGAGTTGCCAAGCTTTAAGGACAAGCAGGCTGCACACAAGAACGCCGGAAGGACTTGATAATGCCAGGCATGGGGCCATTTTCTTCTATATCGGAGTGTTGTTTTTGAATCTGGTGATCAAAAAATGAGGATTTGTGGTGGGTGTATTTTTCTCTCAGCAGAATCAGCCAAGCTGTCTAGCAGGACTGTGTTCCCAAGAGGTTTCTCCTTTTTGAGATACATGGGTTTTGCTGAGTTTTAAAAAATATATGGGTACCTTTACTTGTTATTGCTAATAGTTTCAACCTTTATTTAGGTGCAAAATACTTTTTCTTTCAAACCAGGAAACAGTTGGTCCTGTTTTGATGTGTAGTTTGCACCAAATGAAGATCTATGAGTGTTCTAGACTTTGCATTTTAAAATAAGTTATGACAACATTAGTCAAAATCCATTCAACCCCTCGTGAGATTTAAGCGAGTTTTCTGTCCTGAATCATTTCTCTTCTAATTATTGTGAGGCCAGCTGCTACTTCCCTGCATTTATTTAATCCACCAGAATGGAAGAAGAAACAGTTTCATTTTCCCCAGGCCGAAACGATGTCAATTATCTGAAAGTTTGTACAACTGACTCTCCCAGTGAATAGACATGCTATTAACATTTCTTCCTTGCTCTTCAAATGATTCAGCCAGACTCTTAAAATAGCTTCACTGTGCTCTGCTGTCATTGTTTTGAGAGGGAATAAAAGAGAGAGAAAGTGGGAAACAGTGATGTCAAATTACTTTATTTCTCTATATTTCTTCATTTGTGAAGTGTGTATGGTTTTATAACTAGTACATTTCATTTGATTGATACAAGTCAGATATATCTTCAAAGGGTAAGTTCTAGTTAGTAGGAACTACTACTATTCCAAACTAAGTTCTTTCCATATCTTACCTCATTTTCTCCTTGCCACAACCTCTGTGTCTTAGGTATTATTACCTCATTTTAATGACAACAAAAATTGGGGTTTAAAGAGGACCAGTGACTTGGGTGACACCTAGGCCAGCCTGGCTCTGGAGCCAGAGTTTTTCTGTCCTACCTTGTACTAATCATCAAAGAAGTTGGGACAGACAGATGGTGCCTATCATCAAGAAGTTTGTAGCTTGGTTAAAGAGATGAGATATTCAGGAAAATAATTATAATACAAGTGAGTCCCTGAATATGTTAATTCCCACCAGTAATGCAAAGTTTTAAAGTGCAAAAAGCAAGATCCCTCTGGCTGAGCTGCTTACAAAATGCTTCAAGAAACAGTTGGCTTTTGCATCAAATGATAGTAACAGACTAAAACCATTGAAAAAAAGAAGAATCCATGAGTCCCTCATGAGATCCTGACAATAAAGAAAGAAAGAAAGAAAGAAACAAAAGGATTAAGGAGAGCTCTTTCTTACAATAGAAAAAAGTGATTGAGTTCAAAGAGTACCCTTTTGCCACCATCACAGTAATCATTGATTTGGCCAAGAATCATCAATGGATGCTAAAACTCCTGGGTTAAAGAAACAAGATATTTACACAGCCTCAAGGAACCTCCTTCCAACCACTTATGGATTACAAAGACAAAAAAGTAACTTTCCAGGGAGAAATTGGCCAACAACACCTTAACCAAATGATCAAAGTTAATGTCACCTGTAATGGGACCAATTGACTCTTTGTGCCTTCTAAGGCAGTGCCTTGAGAAGGACACACCAATATCACTTATGTGATGTCACTGCCAAAAATGCATAGCCTGAATCTAATTACAAGAAAACATCAGACAAACCCAAACTAAGGAACATTCTATAAAACAGCTGGTCTGTACTCTGTGAAAATGTCAATGTTATGAAAGACAAAGAAAGGCCAAGGAACCATCCCAGATTAAAAGAGACTAAAGACACATGACAGGAGAGGCAGCGCATGATGTTGGATTGGCTCCTGGAATGGGTTTGGGGAGGACTATATATGAAACATTACTGGGACAATGGGTGAAGTCTGAATAAGATCTGTACATTAGATAATAGCATTGTATTGATGTTAAATTTCCTGATAATTATACTGTGGTTATGTAAGTGAATGTCCATGTTCTTAGGAAATACACATTGATGTATTTAAGAGTAAATTTGCTTCATATTTTCAAATTGCTCAATGAGGAGGAGCAAATACATATATATAAATATGTATATGCAAATTGCTCTCAAATGATGTAGGAAATAATGTGTATGTGTGTGTATATGGGGAAGACGACAAAGTAAAATGTGGCGGATGTCAACAAATGGGGAATCTGAGTGAAGGAGATGTGAGAGCTTTTTCTACTTTTCTTGCAACTTGTATGTAAGTTTCAAATTTTCAAAATCAAGTATTTTTTTAAAAGTTGACTCTTGAGGGCAAGCCCAGTGGTGTAGTGGTTAAGTTCGCATGTTCCACTTCAGCGGCTCAGGGTTCACAAGTTTGGATTCCGGACACGGACCCACACACCACTCATCAAGCCACACTGTGGCGGCATCCCACATATAGAATAGAGGAAGATTGGCACAGATGTTAGCTCAGCAACAATCTTTCTCAAGCAAAAAGAGGCAACAGATGTTAGCTCAGGGCCAATCTTTCTCAAGCAAAAAGAGGCAACAGATGTTAGCTCAGGGCCAATCTTCCTCACCAAAAATAAATAAGTTAATAAAATTGGCTTTTGAACTGGGCTTCCAAAATACTCGTGTTTTTAGTCCTTATCGGTGTTTAAAGTAGTTTGGCTTTGTAATTATCGAAAAATCACTGTCTTCAAAAAGATGCTAGTTTCCAGCTTCCCTTGCTTTCACCTATTCAGATCAATCACACCCTTTCTTCTGGATGTAGGGAGTTCTACCTTATTTATGAAACTTCCTGGCTGTTCCTATCTCACTTATCGCCCTCTTTTTTGAGAGAACTCTATTATTTTAAATTATTATTAACAGCTAGTCTTTTTAAGCGCTTTCTCCATACCAGGCATTGTGTATATATTTGCACCTCACAAAAATCCTCTGAAGTGCTAGTCGTTTTATACAAACAAGGAAACTGGGTTTCAGAGAAGTTAAGGAACTTGCATGACTTCAAACAGCTGTAAACTGTAGAACCCACATAGAGCCCAGATTTGTCTGACTCAAGAGTCCACATTCTTGTCACTTCTGCCCTGCTGCTTTCCTTGGAGCATTGGGAAATAGGTACCACTTAAAATTTCACTTTATGTTATTTCTTATATCAGATATTGTCTGCCATTTGCGTATGTACAGTCATATTTTCTTCTCCAATTAAATCATTAAAACTGTTTAAAGTAAAGATTACTCTTTGGTTCTCTTTGGATCTTGGACAACAAACATCCTGCAGTGTTGAGCATATAATATGTGCTTAATAATTCTGTGTTAAATAACAACAACAAACAAACATATAGTTAGAGATTAGATTGGTGGTTACCAGAGGGGAAAAAAGGGAGAGAGGAGGGCAAAATGGGTAATGTATGGTGACGAATGGTAATTAGTCTTTGGCTGGTGAATCTGATATAGTCTACACAGAAATCAAAATATAATAATGTACATCTGAATTTATATAATTTTATAAACCAATGTTACCTCAATAAAAAAATAATGAAAATTATGTGTTGATTGATAGAGTCTTAGGAAACACAGAAAGAAAGCCATCAATATCAGTTTCCAGAGATTCTGGAAATGAGTTTCTTTTTCTTCCAAGTTATTGAACTTAAGTCTTCATTATAACAATCTCTGTGTTTTCCAAGCACTTTAGCTTCTGTAAAGCCCTTCCTCGCTTGCTGTAGTTTTTAGGCAGACGTCCTGCCATCTACAGGGATGATGAGAAGTCTGGGTAGAAGATGTCCAAGTCGCCTTGTGGTTGAAAGATTGAATGATGCTTTGATCTCAGTTGAACCTTACAATGCTTGTCTGTTAAAATAGGAAAGAGTTACTACTCTCATTCTACAGATACCAAATTTGAGGTTCAGCAAGGTTAGTACGTGACCAAGACACCAGTAAGAACACCTGACCCTGGTCCTTCCACCTCCTTGCTGAGGAGTGAGTGTTGAGTTGTTCGGTAAATGTTTTCATTCACTCAGATTATTTGTCTTAGTCAATCAGTGTAATGTGTCACGCATGCATTTATCATTTGGTTAGCAAACAATGCTGACAAGTGAAGAGCAAATATTAGCATTGCCTTGATTTATTTTAAAGCAGTACATTAAAAAAAATAGCTAAAGACTTAAATATATCTAATTTTTTTTAAAGATTAGTCAACTGTTCTGTAATAGGTACCTTGCAACCGTATAATAAGCAGACACCTATTTTTAGGATTCATCTTAAATAATCATTTAGCATAGCAGGCTGTTTACATCTGGCCCACATGCCTCTTTCAGACAACTGAATTATACTTCTGCTTTTGACCAAGATGTAGGGGAGCATAAACAGGATGGCATTGTTAGGAGAGGAGAGCGGAGGAGCACAAATCGGGCATGAAGCAGTGACTCAGAAAGCGCAGTGGGGCCAGCGTGCTGCATCTTACATGGCCTCCTTGGAGAAAGGATCAATTCATGAAAGCATTCAGCTTTCAAGTGGTTGCTCGTTGATTCCACTTTTCCTTTTCAAGTCCTGATTTCTTGGCACTTCCTCTCCCAAAAGGCATGATGACTTTTTCTAGAAGTTAATAGTGATTTTTTAACAACTTTTTTGATGTAAAATTCACGTAACATAAAATTTGCTCATCTTAAGTGTGGAGTTTGAGTTTCATTTAATGTACACAGTTGTGCATCCATCATCACAGCACAGTTTTAGAACATTCCACCGCCCCCCAGAAGTTCTCTGATGCTCCTTTGCCTGTTCCCATCCTTGGCCCTAGGCAAATGCTTTAATTTTTTCCTTTTGCCAGTATGTCACCCCAGCCACCTACCAACTGACCTGCTAGTCATTGCCTTATCTCAGAGGGTTGGTCTCGGTCTAGCTTGCGGAGATGGCATAGCTTTGTAACTGTGGCGACTATTGGTTTCTAAGTTGACATTCTCCCCCCATGAGAAATGCTTTGACAAGAACTAAGAGAGCCTTACTAACATCATTCAGAAATCACAGATGTCTCTTATATTTTCTATTATCAGTGGGGATCGTCCAGAATTACCTGTGCGTGTTCTTAATTAGATAGAGGATTTGGTTAAATAAGAAGAGGCAAACACCATAAAAACCTTACTCTTCAAAGTTATGGCAATGACGCCCAGCTATTGTGTTGTTATTTCTTTAATTGCATGGTGTTTGATGTCCTGCAGCTCAAGCACGTACGGATACTAACTTGCTCCCTCATTTCCTTCAGAGAAGCCCTGGTGTCATCCTTGCAGAGGTTCACTTTGCCTTTGGCCAAATCTTAAAATCAGAAATAAAAAGCATATATCATGTAGACTGGTTGGATTTCCTTTTATTATCCAAAGGCGCCCATGGAATATGGGGTAGACCTAAGTACCCTTTTAAAGCTAGGTTAGGAAAAAAGCTAATTTATAAACCCCTTGACATCGCTCTGAAAAAAGAATCTGATAGGAAAAGCAGGATACAAAACTTAGCATACATTCTGCTCAAAAGTATTGTATTTTAAATGGAAAGGGAAGAGTTGAAGAAAATGAAATATGCCAAAATTCTACTGGTCGTTGTCATTGGGTAATGGAAACAGTATGGTTCTTCTCTCCTCCCCGCTGCCTTGCCTTCTTTCTACTTTTCTGTTTTTTCCTAATATAATAGAGTGCTTTTATGTTTGGGAGAACCAAAAATAATCTAATGATTTCTGTTTCCTTTAATGAGCCTCTATACTTAACTCTAACAATCAATATTAGCATTTCTTCTAGCTGACTATAGGTTAATCAATGCCTCCAACACTTCCACTCTGAACTAATCAGTTTGAGGATTTATGCCTGACAGGTGTTGAAAGGAGGTCGGCCTGTAGCTGGGCTATCAGGATCTTCACCTTGGCACACCCAACCTAATGGGTACCCTAGTGGAACTGTTCAAATCTGGGGAGAGAGGCTTGCCAACTCGGCTAATCAGACTCACAAGAAAGTATCAGCTAGAAAGCCAGTTTATAAAAATGGAATGGGAAATAGAACTGTCACCTAAACTGAACTTTCCAAACATTTTTCTTCCACTTTTACTACTTCTACTGGTAGCACTGCCATGAGTGGCCATTTGGGGCCTGCTGCCCAGTCCTGCTAGGTGATCTATGCCCTTCATTGCCCATGCTCCAAGCAACCCTCCCAGGTTGATTTCTGTCATTCGTCCATTTATTCTGGAGGGTCAGCTTATCTCTAAGTTCTCCAGATAGCTGGCTGTCTCCTCCTCTGAATTGCATTCATATTCTACCTTTTATTTCTGGTTCAAACAGGGCATGAGATCTGGTGGGATGAGGAGAGAACTCTTGATCCCTTGGTCTCTTTTTGTGTGCCTCAGCCCCCTCCCCAGACCCCGCCATCTGCAGGCTCAGTGCTCTTCTCCAAAAACTGCCTGCTGATTTGTTGTGCTACCTTCTATTTAAATAGACTCAAGGTCTTCAGATCCAGTGGCTCATAGCCCCCACCAAGGCTCAGTGTTCTGTGCCATCATGTTATAACAGAACATGTAAAATCCTATGCTCATTTCAATTTCAAAAGACCCTGGTATGTGTTCAGTTGGATCTTAGCACTGCATAGCTGGGGAGAAGGCAGCGGTTTTCATTGTATGAAGAGTCAAGAAGAGAAACAACTGTGGCTTTCTGGCTTCTGCGCCGAGTTTCAGCCCAGGATGGTAGTCAAGGCGCTTGGGGTTCTTTCCAGAAAGATTGCATTCTTCCCACGGATTGTGAGGATGACAGGGCAGCGGTGGCCACCTGGGCCTCCTCGGACAGAGCAAAGGAGCAAACCATTGCAGCTTCACCGTTTGCTTAAGATTGGAAACCTATCTTGGATTTGACACACGAAAAGATGTTAGCTTTGCTGGCATCTTAAGAAAAACCAGCTGAGGAGCCAATAAAGTGGGGACTAGAAACATTTTTCAAAGCCCCAGCAGTTTGAAGTAGCAGCATTCAGAGAAAAGGCTGTTGTTTTGTGTGGAATTTCTTGCTTACTAGCTATGGTATCTGGTGGAACTCAGCCACATGTGCGGGTATAGTGCATACTACCAGGGGCAGAGTCCCATCTCCACGACGTTCTGCAATGACAATAAAGAAGCTAGTATGTAGTTCAGAGCTCATAATAAGCACTTCCTTGGGGAATCAGAATTGTTCTGGTGCAGTCAGAATTTATGAAACCCAATACATTATTTCTTAGATATCATATTTCTGCTCTGCAAGACTTATAAATATAAATAGCTGTATAAACATAGCTGTTATCCATCAGTTATCTTCTATGTTCCTATAGGTGAGCCCTCTTTCCTCTCCAGTCCCAACTCCAAATGCCTGCAATTTCAAAAGAGAATTTCTCATCATACAAATAATACATAAATACATTTGCTTTATAAAAATTAATACAGAAATTTAAAAATTCAAATTAAACTGTACCTGACTACCACTCAAGCCCACCTCTCCATCAACTTTCAGGACTTTTCTATTCACGCACATTATTTTATATTGCTCTGTCTGGAACCTTCCTGGCATCATACTCTGTTTTGTTCTGCCGTTTGTCCTGGGGATCTTTCTATGTGGTCGTCTTGTTTTTTAACTGCTCCGTAGTATTCTATCCCATGGTTATGCCATAATATATTGGCCATTCCTGTAATGATGAACGTTTCTATCATTTCCGTTATTCCGCGATCATGTTGCCTGTTGTGAACATCCCTGTCTATGCCTCTTTGTGAACTTGAGGACATCTCTGCAGGAGATACTAAACAGGAGATGTGACTTGGTAAAGTATAAGTGTGTTTTACATTTTCAATAGACCTTGCCAAATCGTCCTGCAAACTCTGGGTACCACTGTATGCCCCTTCCAGCAGTGATACTGCAATTCTACTGTAGTCGTTTTGTAGGTGAAGGCTTTTGGTCTAAAGGAGCATCTGCTATTAAAATGCAAATTACTCTGGGGGGGTGGGTGACAGGTTTTAAGTCCTTAAAGCCTAACAATGAGTAGTGTAGTGTAGCTTTAGGGGTAGTTTTGCTGGAAGCTGGGAAGAGAGCGGCCTATAAGACTTCTAGGAAGCCATGGAGCAGCCTGACGATTTAGGGCAACAAGAGGTGGGAGTGGGACCGTCCAAAGGAGGTTAGAGAGTTGAGGGCAACTAGAAACCAGGGAAGGGCTGAGGAAGCTGGAAGACTAATAGCAAAGAACTAAACCCCTACTTCCGTTAGGGGTGTGGGCGCGGCAGGTGTTTTGTATTCTCTTGTCCCTAATACCTCCTGCTCCCCCATCCCAACCTCCTCCTTCTTTTCTCCAAGAGCCTCACTTGCTGTCAGGGCAAACACGCGTGTTTTATGACTCTCCTTAGGCAGTGTCAGCCTTTAGGGGAATTGACAAGGACAGAGATCTCAACCTAAACCAGCTCCCGGCCAAATTCTTTCCTGATAGATAATGATCATTTCTAAGACCAGAAAGGCAAAACAGAACGTTAACAAAACCTCTTACCGCGTCCTGTTCCTAGTGGGCATCCATTCAACATGTAAATACAGTGAAAATCTTCTGAGGATATTACTCATCCCAAAGCATTTTGCCATCTTAGAATCTGGGACCAACGTTTGCTTTGTTCTCAAGAACCTTTCCAACCTATTAGTGGAAAAGGGGAAGAAAGAGTTATTTCACAATCCAGTTCATATGTTTTACTCTCTAATGTTTAATTCATTTAATGAGACATTTAAACCTTGCAGAGAGAGGCTTATTTAAGACTGAATAGCATTTTTTACAAGTTGGATTTGAAAAATTGTAGCAGATTATTTTAATGGAAGTTTTAAAATTTCAACCAACTTGGCGTCACCTTTTATTTCTTTGCTTTGCTCAGCATCAGAAGCACCTGAGGTGATTTTCAAACTCTGGATACCCAGGTCGTACTCCAAATTAATTAAATCAGAAGCCTGGGAGTGAGAGCCAGGGGTCAGGAGTTGAAACTACTGATGCAATGGCTAAGAGAAAAAGATCTTTTTGGTTTAAAAATATAATTTCTAGGAAGTACAAGACAATCATACAGTTAAACTATTTCAAATAGTTTGTTTTCCTGTGATCAAAGAATTCCATGATGCAATAGACCTATTGAACAGTAATTTACAAAATGAGATAAATACTAATAAAATTTGCCAAATTGAGCCTTTCAGGTGGGTTTTTGGTTATAACATCACTGAGTACAGCATGAACATAAACTGCAGTGTTTTTTAATATTTATGACAAGTTTGAGTGTGTTACAAAGATAGCACAGGCATGCTTTATGAGCCTGAGACGGTGTTTTTAATGAAAAGTGGACAAACTTCTTAGTAAGCGGCAAAGACAACACACCAGCAAAAGAGCACTTCAGAGAACCTCGTTAAGGATTTAAGTGAATCATGGTTATTTTTGAACCTTGGGGGTGGGGAGAAGTAACCAGAAAGAGCCTTCTTTGCACCTGCATCTTGTCCAGCTATTCAGGCACTAAATATTAATTTTACTGCGTACACATACTTCCACTTAATTACTTTTAAAATTCTAGAGAATGCTCCATAACTTAAGCTCCCCCTCCCACCCCAGCTGGGATGGGATTCACGTCCCACCCGGATCAAAGAGCAGGCCTGTTGTCTATTTCGGGTGAGTCAGCACCTGTACTCTGCAAGAATGCCTACAAACCCCGGAGCTGCTTTCTTCTGAAGAGGGAGGGGGAAGGGAAGGAATTTAAAAACCTGCAGCAGCATGGGGGAGGGGGCCGTTTGTCCTTCTCTCTAGGGAAGCAACTCGCTCAACCCTCCTTCCTTGCCTGAGCTGCTCCCATAGCTTTTCGTAGGACCTAGAGAAGTTGGCTCTATCCATTACAGCTAGGTGGACTCTCAGCGACTTCTGCTGCTTTTGGGCTTTTTTTTTTAGCTTTTCTTACTTGCTGGGTCTTTAAAGGGCAATTGTTGAGGCTCTTCGAACACACCCATTTGGTGTCTGCCCGCTTGGGAAGTCTTCCTTTGGGACGGTAGCTGCCTCCCCTTTCTCCTGCCAGCCACGTCCCTTCTCTGGACTGAGGATGCCTGCTCAGACAATGGTAGGTGCTTCAACTCTTCCTGATCCGAAGGGAGGAGAATTACCAACAGTTAGTTCTAGGGCAGTCCTTTGGGGGAACTGACCTTGGGCTTCTGTCCAGCTGAAGTTGTGTTTGGGTCGTGCCTCTTGGTGACTCGTGGTGAGTCTTTACAAAAGCAGAGTGAGCGACCGAAATGGCGTGCGTGTTTCTGCTCTCACCTGCCTTCCCTCTTCTTTCGTGTTCTTATCATAACCCAGATTATCACTACTTTTGTGAGCACTCTCTTTACTCTTCTCATTTTGCACTGTCACAATAGTGGCCCGATCCGATCTTTCAAAATATACTTTAGAAAAAGGGAGAACGAGTTTAAGTAAGTTCATCTCTAAAGAAACCTAATGTTTTTAGCCTTATGACTCCTATGTGTAGAATTCTACCCCAAGATCTGACTGTGTTTTGAATGGGAGGCACAACCTGTCTGAAACTGACTTAGCCTATTTATGTGTTTTTGCTCTTGTTGTTGAGTGGAGGGAAATGTTCCAAAGTTCTCATGTTTTTGAAGATATGGTTGAACCTTGTTTAAAAAACAAAAAAGAATCCTTCAAGGCAATGTAAGGTGAGTGATAATTGTGTGTAATTTATATTGATTAATGTCTCAGTAGGTGGGTATCTTTTTTTCTTCCCCTGAGAGCCAAACCCTTTGGCTTAAAAAGAACATATGTAGGAAAGAAGCCTTACAAGCGTGTAACAGTCTCGTGACTCACCTCACCTCGTGTCACACCTTCTGTCGTTATGGACGAACTTAGTGTGTTTTCTGTCTGAGCTTGCCTCTAATTTGCCATAATCTTTCCACTGTCCTACAGGACTACCAGCCAGAATCCCAGAAATCATGTTGGTAGGATCCCAGTCGTTCTCACCCGGAGGGCCCAATGGGATCATTAGAAGCCAATCCTTCGCGGGGTTCAGCGGTCTGCAGGAGAGGCGATCCAGGCAAGTGTGTGTGGTTCTCTCCTGGGATGCAGCTTCAAAAGGACACAGTCTTCAAAGCTCTCAAGAGGGTCTGTGGGCATGCCACCTTGTCAAAACACACACATAGGTGTTATTTTAATCGATTTCAGGAAAAAGATGTCATGTACCAAAAACTAAGTGCTGTAGTTTTTCTATCATTTAGAATTCCTCCTGCAAAGAGGTTGGCTGAAGATTTAGAATAAGCTAGCAATATATGTGTCTAGCTTGCCCTACCCCCACCCCGCCCCTTTTTGCAGCACATTTTCCATTGCAGCCAGATTTTGGAGACTATGTTTGGTATGAAGCTATGCAGTGGATAAAGACTGCTTCTTCAAATTGAGTCTGGGGAGCAGATGTCATTCAGATACCAGCTAAAGAGAGTTAGTCTTCTAGTTTTCCTGGAATTTCCTCTTATCTAAAATAGGACTTAGGGAACTCAAGAAAGAAAACACAGGTAGTGAAGTAGATAACATGGAATCAAGTGTGTCTTCGCTTTTTTTCACACAATAAAGGACTTATATTCCGAGAGGCCTTTATGTGCTTTGCCCTGTATTGTCCCCCTTGTTACACGCAGTGATGGCAGTGGAAAATAACTAATAACTAACCTGGGAGGCACAACTGGCACCTGCCAGACGTGGAGGTCGTGGCTTTCCCGTTGACAGCTGGGTCCGTGAGTGGTCTGGCCTTTTGGTCTCCTAATCAGATCAGTAGTTTGGATGTAAGTTACCAGGTATCCATCTTATCACTGCGGGCTGCCTCCCTACTGCTAAGAGAGATGTTGAACTTTATGTTATATCCAAACATAATTTATTCCATAAAAGGAAAGCTTATAAAAAAGCTGTTAGTCCACCTATGCGTGCTTTTCTTTACTTTAATGCTATATAGAAAGCCATTTGTCATGCTTTTAGCCCTTTATCGAAAAAGTATTCATTCACATCCTAGTCTAATTTAATAGACACTTGTACCTTATGTTCCATAGTGTGCCTTTTTTTTTGGTTGGATTATACCCTTCTGCCTCTTCATTATTTCTGCTGGAAGTGTTTCTCCTTGATTTCCTATGAAGTTTCAATGGCATGTTACGTTTTCACTCACAGACTAACGTTACCTGAAGCCAGGCTTTGACTCTGGGTAGCCACTGCCCAGCAAAGCTTCCAGATTTCAGCAGTTAAATCTAACACCAAGAAATTAAATGTAGGGTGGCTCAGATCTATTAATATATCAGGGAACGTTACCTCCCCCCAAAAGACGCTAATGCAAACACAAGATGATCAACAAGGCATTTCTTTGGTCAAATCCTTTTGGATGCCCAAAACTCACAATTTGTTGTTTTCTTTTCTCTTTCCATAGATGTAACTCCTTCATTGAAAATTCCTCTGCTCTCAAGAAGCCTCAGGCCAAACTGAAGAAAATGCACAATTTAGGACACAAAAATAACAACCCTCCCAAAGAGCCTCAACCTAAAAGGATGGAAGAGGTCTACAGGGCCTTGAAAAATGGACTTGAGTAAGAACACCAAACTAATAATGCACTGAAACCTTTTTCCTTTCAAAAATGCTGGGGGGGATGGAGGGGTCAGAGAAAAGCTAGTCGTATGGCATAATTTTAAAATGTCTATTTCTGTAGTAGATATATTTTATTCTTGCACCGTCATTGAGGAAGCCTTCAATGAGTCCCAAAGATGGGAAATATATTGGGTTTCCACGTCATATCCATAACCTTGAGGGGGACCTGAAAGAGTAATGTGTTTATATTCAACTCTGTATAGGATAGGATTTCTCTTAAACAATGGTGGACAGGCATATCCATTTTACAGATTGCTGAAGGATTCTGAAACCTTCCTGAGTAGATTATAGGGATTGTTTGCTCAAAATAAGACTTCCCTGGGGGCCAGCCCAGTGGCACAGTGGTTAAGTTCGCACGTTCTGCTTTGGCTGCCTGGTTCACTGGTTCAGATCCCGGGTGTGGACCTACACATCGCTTGTCAAGCCATGCTGGGGCAGGCATCCCACATATAAAGTAGGGGAAGATGGGCATGGATGTTCACTCAGGGCCAGTCTTCCTCAGCAAAAAAAAGAGGATTGGCGGCAGATGTTAGCTCAGGGCTAATCGTCCTCAAAAAAAAAAATAATAATAATAAAACTTTCCTGGTGTGTGGTGAGTCACCTACAGTTGGTGTTGTAGTGAACTAGATAGAATTCTGTGAGCCCAGATGCAGGACTGCCTCCATCGTTGTCTTGCCCCTTCCCTCCCCATTGGTTTTCCTTCTCTGGACTTTCAGCCTCACAGGGCTTCTCCTTCTTGGCCATCTGGATAGTACCATGTGCAACTGCTAGAGTTTTCAAAATGTTGAGAGACTGGGAAAATACAGACCTTCTTCCCTGCCGGCTCTGCCCTCTACAGAGCAAGGTTCAGCTTCTGCATCCCCCTTCAGAAGGACAAGTCAGCAGCAGCGTCAGGTTCCACTTGACAGTCACAGAGTTCACGATTGCGTCTCATCTTATCTTTGCAGTGAATATCTGGAGGTTCACCAGACGGAGCTGGACAAGTTGACAGCTCAGTTAAAAGATATGAAAAGAAACTCTCGCCTGGTAGGTACCATCCAGTCATTAGGATATTAACACAGTGTTCTTTATTTTTTTCTTGTTTTAGCTAAGTATCTTCTTTTACTGGAGGGGAATGGGGACGAGGAAGAACCTTTAAGAACTATCTACTTCCTGATGCATATTTTAGAAGGAGGTTAAATGTCCTCTTAATGCTTTATTCTTAATACTTTTCAATATTTTCCAAGCATGTTTTTGCAAATAAACTTTATAATCAGGAAAAAAACTTAAAAAGAGAAAAACTCCCTCTACCCCTCCATCCAGATAATATAGAGAAATGAAAAGTTGGAGATTTCCTAGCATGTTATTAGTGCAGATTTTGGAGCCCGGAACCTTTGCTTTATCTCCAGTTTTTAAAAATGTAATAGGTCAGTGATGTCAGGGAGGGAAAGAAGGCTAAGAGGTAACTGTTGGGAGAAGTTGGAGGGGTCCTTGGGGTCCTTGAGCCAGTTCAATTGCACATTGTATTTTTCAAGATGCTTGCAAATTTCCTCTATTCTAATGAATTTGGGAGGACTTGTCTGGTTGAAGAGGTGTTTCTAATGTATACAACTATTGCAAATTATTTTGTTCAGTTCTAATGAAATTATGCCTTAATGTTTCAAGGCATCAGAAAGCCCCCAAAAGCCTATATATACCCAGGAGGTACAGCTATACATTAACAGCTGTTATCTTTTTCTTTTTTTGGAGATGAGCTATAATGTATATTGTTGTCCTTTTGAAAGGCTTAGAGGTTAAAGGCTTTACAGAAGTAAAAGGTTTTATATTCTAATGATGTTAGGGCATAACTCACCCCCATCTGTGTGGCTTCTTTGTGGAATGGCCTTCAGAGCTTTTGAGTGCCCTTGACTGTCCTCAATGGCAAGAAACGGTCCTCCTTAGAGAACAATAATGAATCAGCGCAGGGGCTTCCGCCAGGACCTATGTTCCATAAAAGCCCTCCTGATGGGGGATGTGGGGCAGAGTACGGATTCTACTGTGATATTGTGAGCACACAGGAAATGAACTTGCTTTAAAAACAATTTGTCAAAAGCATATCACCCCCCTCAAGGACTCTTCTTAAATACCAATTTTATGTGTTTAAACAGGAAAGCAAGTATTTTTTTTTAACACATATATCACTGTTACATTTTATGTTAACATTTATTTTGAAAAAAATTAGAGGGAACATGCATTTCTGTGCCCCTCGATATGTAAGAGAGAAGAGCTCAAAGTGAGAACTTTAAAACTCCCAAGAAGCAGAGAGGACCGGGTCCAATTCTGGAGACACTGAGTATGAATAAATATTGACTCTTCAAAGGACTCTTACTGGTGTTTAAAATAACCCGGAGTTTTACTCTTTCAAAGCGAATGTCAAAAAATCCAGCCGAACTTTACGGGGTTGATCATTATTTCACTGACAATGCAGAAGTGCAGATTAAAGCCCTCTGTTAATATCAGTAACAATTTTGAGGAAGATACATTTTAATCCAGATGCTCCTTTTTTTATTTTAGGGTGTGCTGTATGACCTAGACAAGGTAAGTTATCGCTCTGTGTCGGGGTGTTACTGAAAAATAAAACCCTCAATCCTTAAGGAGAAGCCAGTGATCTCTTAGGTATAATAAGATCCTAGAGAACTGATTTTTCTAATCCTGGAAAAATTCATACTCTTCTCTAATGATGCTGATGAGTTAAGAACTATGATCTACAAATCCGATAACATGTGTAAGGTCACTTCCATAAAAATGCCACCTGGTGGTAGGGTTTCTCGGTGTGCTGATAAATTGAAGAATTCCCAAGTGTTTCGAGGTCCTTACCTGTGTTCTAATATTAACTATCATATTTCATCAAATTGAAGACATCCTTGATTGGAAAACTCACCATTATTTTATGTGCCTCTAAGAAAAAAAAAAATGTTTCCAATTAAACTCTGACACACTTCTTTTCACTTAAAATTTGTATTTTATACTTAATGACAAAACTCTTTCAGGCCTATTTTAATGTAGTTTTTTTTTTTAATTATAGATGATGCTGTCTCTTTCCATGCCTTTCTATATATAGAATACCTTAGTGCTGAATCATAGAATAATGTTTGCAAACATTTTAAAGGGTAATTAAATTTAATGCATATAGTAATATTTATAACTCAAAGAGATGACACATAAATAACTATGATTATCTTTGAGCATGCATAGGCAGTAGCAATTGTAAAATGCACCCCAATATCAGAGACACTAAAATGTGTGTGGGGTGGGGTTCATTTTTGAGCTGATAAAACATGTTATTATGAAGGAATGTAAGTGTACTCTGAGATGATATTGTCCTGCCAGAAATCCAGTGAATTCCATTTGATTGGCTTCCGTTGGTGTCAAACATAAGGATTCCAATAACTCAAGTTCATCTCTCACAGTATTTATTCAATATTTAAAAAAATACTTTCCAAATTGATAGTAGAGAATCTCTTAAATATCAACAAAGCTAGGAGGAAAGGGAGCTATTTAGCATTTTCTGGTACTTTTGAGTATGAGATACTAAAGATATCCTCGCAAGTCCACATTAATTAAACTGTAAATGGCTATACTGTTTCAAACTTCTTCTTTTAATTCCAGCAAATTAAAACGATTGAAAGATACATGAGGCGCCTGGAGTTCCACATTAGTAAGGTAATCGAGGTTCTGCTGTCTTTGTGTCTGTTTTTTGGTTCTCAGTTACTGATGATCCACTTTTGGCCTGAGCATAGCATAGTCCATGGGGAATTTCCTGTCTGCTTGACTCCTAAACTGATTAACAATTAAGTCAGCAGAGATGGAGCAAAAGGAAGAGTGGGAAGCCAAATCATCCAGCACAGTTTTGACTCCACTTCAGTTCAACAAACGGTCATTCAGTTCTTCCTATGTTGTGTGCACAGTGCCTGGTAGAGGGCGAACATCTCACTGTAGTCTGGTTGGAAATAAGATTGAACCAAACTGACCCTACAAAAAACTTCATGCTTGCCTAACTTTACACTCTGGTCCCACATACAACCTGGTACCCCATAAACTTCTTCCCAAAGGCCTTTAAAGACAGCTGTCATGTACCTCCCTAAATCTTTCTCAACCTCTCAGTTCCTTCTACTCCTTCCCGTGTGGCATGGTTTCCAGGTGCCTTTTCATCCTTTTTGTCTCCCTGGACATGCACCAGTTTGTCAGGGTCCCAGACATCCAGCCCTGAACTATATAAGTAGTTCACTGATGGTCCAACCAGCCTAGTGTGGAGTGGGACTATCAACCCCTCGTTCTGGACACTATCAGGAGATACTGGGGCAACTTGGAAAAAATTTCTCTTTGGGGGCAGCTAAATCACACCATTAGCAATTCCTGTTCCAGTCCATACTCATCAGCCTCTCTTCCAAGTGGAGATACTGGAGGTTTTAGCAGATCTCTCTACTAGAAGTCAGAAGGTTCTAGTCCCAGCTCTGCCATGTACTCACTGGGCTATATCATCTATAGGGACCTTGGCTTTCCACTCTGTGAAATGGGGCCGAGGATATGCACATAGTCATCGTAGATGCTCCTAAGGATCCTTCCAGTTTAAAATTCTATGGTGATTTATATGTATGTAAACATGTGTATATGCTACTGTCTTTGTATGTTCCCACTTTGAAAGATATTTATTACCTGGGCAAATCTAAAATTGCTCCTATTTCAGCTAAGCTCAATAAATAAAGCAATGACATCCATTAGAAGGTGTTAATGTGGCAGGCAAGCTTTGACAAATTACTCTGTTTAGTCTGAAAAACAGCAAGAAAACAAAATCAGTATTACGTAGGAGTGTATTTATCCATCTTATATCCATCATTGTTAGAGACAACAATCCTGGTGGTTATTAAAGGTTGGTTGTATTCTGTTTGCAGCACCTTATACCAGGATGTCTAACAAATTATATTTAATTGATGAATCAATAATGAGATTCAATTCATTCAATGATTTATTTGATGAGAGTCACTGTGATTATAGGTAAGACCAATGCTTGCCTATAGATGGGCCCGTTTCTGCTCAGATAAATACACAGTTATCTTTGGTCCTAAAGTTTAACTCCATCTCACTAGGAGGATAGGTTGATATTTAAATGAAAACAAAGAATAAGCTTTTCATTGAAGGCAAAGTAATAGACTAAGTCTTTGGGTTATACCAGTCATCCAGCGAGCCATTTCCTTACTGAGAAGATTATAATCTCAGAGACTTTGGCATGCCCAGTAGTGGAGAAAAGGGTTGAAGTTAGTCTCCCAGGAGACCACATGGGTGAAACAACCTGGCCTGCACTGGAAGCAGTATCAGCTCTTGTGTTTCTAAAAGTTTTGTGGGGACCTCCCACATCAGAACAATCTGCACTGTTTATTTAAAATTTCAGGTTCCTGGCCCAGCCCAAACCCACTGAGTCAGCATCTCAGAGTGGGGCCTGGGCATCAGCATTTTAACCAACTCACCAGGTGAATCTTAGCTTAGTTTTAGAGTCTGGAAACCATCCTCTATGCCAATCACCAACCAAAAGATTTTATGAGCAGTTCTACCATTCTTTGAGTCTTACACCTCCCTCTCGATCAGAGACAAAACGATTGACCTCAAACACAAAAGACTTTTCTTTCCAGATCTGGCAATTCCTCACAGCAAAGTAGAGTGAATTGTTGAACTAAACAGCAACAAAGAGTCCTTTAACCAAAAGAATCACTTTCAGTCTCTCAGTGTTCATATTATAAGCTAAGTGTGGTTGACATCTTTATAAGGAAAGCAACTATGGAAAATTATCTTGCTCTAACAGGTAGTAGTAATGCCTTTTGGTGAGCAGCCAGAAGTTTGCCTTCAGAACAAAAGGGAGAATCTTCAGCTCTGAAATCCATTATGTTCATCTCCACCACCTTCCGGGTCTATAGCTTAAGCCTCCTTTTTGAGGGAACAAAGTTTGTCCTGAAATGAAAAATTCAAGTAGTCCTGGGTGGATAATTGCCTCCTAGAAGTAATAGGTATCATTTGCGTCTGCTAATGTCTGGTGATGTGTCCTTTTTATCTGCCTTAGAATTCCTGTAGTCAACTGTGGTTAGTATGTTGATAATTGAAGACAGCACAAGACTACAGAGATAAACATCATCAGGGGTAACTTTAGAATAGGTTTTCTCAGCCTAGGCACTATTGATATTTGGGGATAATTCTTTATTGTAGGGGGCTGTCCTCTCCTTTAAAGGATGTTTAGTGGCATCCCCGGCCTCTGTCTACTAGATGCCAGTAACATCTCCCAGCTATGACACTGAAAAATATCTCCAGATGTCCCCTGGGTGTCAAAATAGCCTTGGGTTGATTGAGAATCACCACCTTGGAAGCATTAAATGATTATCAGGCTTATATAATGAGTACGATCAATAAGTCATTTGCAGAGGGTATATTATTGTGTAGAGGTGTAGCTGAGAAAACATTCATTTCCAGTGCTTCTGTTTATTTCTTTAATTGTGGTCTAATTTACCTACGAATATTTCACCGTTCTTAAGTGTTCGGTTTCAGTTTTGAGTATTGTGCTTCACTCTAATTTTAAGAATAACTTAATGACTTCATTTTCTCTTTATTGTTGAACCGAGACTTTACAAAAATCATTTTCAATATATAGCCTCAAGTTCTTCTTTTAAAACATTCTAAATCTGGAAGTGTCAATATCACCTTGTGACAATATCTCTTAAAATAAAGTGCTAAGAGTCTAGTATACTCCGAAGTTTTCACCTGGGTGTGAAACCATATAAACTCTGTCAGTGTCGGTCCCGTATATAGAAGTCTCCTGGCTTCATGGTCCAGTACTTGTCTCCCGCCGTCCACCAAGGTTAAGTTCATTTTCATTTTGTGTAATTTGAAAAGAAGGCTCAGAACACAATGTTTTGAAATAGAAAATGGATCATAGTGGCTAAAACAAATATGATTGCTCACCGTCTAAAAGGATGACACTTCTACAAGATTCTCCTTTTGGGGTCAGAAACATAAAGTAAGCACTTAATAGTGGCCTGTGTGACTTCTTTCAAGTGTGATCAATATTTACATCCCTTGTGTTCCTTCTTTCGATTCTGGCAGGTAGATGAACTCTATGAAGCTTATTGTATCCAAAGACGCCTCCAAGATGGGGCCAGCAAAATGAAGCAAGCCTTCGCAACTTCTCCCGCCAGCAAAGCTGCCCGAGAGAGTCTGTCAGAGATCAATCGGAGCTACAAAGAGTACACAGAGGTATGTGCTAACCTGCTCAGCTGCTGGACTCCAGCTGGCCTCATCTGAATTGTTGGTAACTGCCAAGAACAAGGGGGATGGCAACACGCAACGTCATTCCACTCTTGGGAGATATAGGATTTACTGTTTGCCTACCCTTGCGTTTGTTTTGAGGCTGTCAGCGGAATTGTTTAAAATGACTTTCGAGTGGTTTTGTTGGTTGTACTTTGGTTTAGAGCTTTCATTGGACTCCAGAGTCTGTGTTTTTCTTAGTCCCTGAGCATCACCTCTAAGGCACTCATCTCTTGGTGCCTTGTAAAACCCCAAGATTTTAGACACTGTGAAGTCAATTCACTGCCTGAGTCTTATATTTCTTTCTGTGCTCCACATTGACTTTGTCGAAAATTTCAGTGGATGAATGAGTAAGCCACAATGCCTTGGTTTTTGTCGTTTAAATGTACTTCCAAACTCTCTAGTGTACACTCTAATCTAGCTTTATCCCTGGAAGTTGAACATGTTTTGGTTAGAATGGCTACCTTGGATGTTGGGTCTCACTAACCCTCCTGCCTACAATAATTTTATTGTACGAAATGTCCTTTCTATCTTAAAGGAGACAAGATAAAGAACCATGAACAGAAGTGTGCTTTCCTGGTCTCTGACTGTCTCCAGGGCCTAAGCATATGACACAGGGAGGTCTTTGCTCCTCCTGGGGTCACCTGATACCAATGTCTTTGATGAAATGACTGAATTATTAATGCAGCACTTCTCACTATCCCCTGAGTCTTGGTTCAGAGATCAAATTTCATGACTGAAGTCATCGGCCCGATGAGGGTCTGCTGGACAATTCCCTGAGCTGAGCATCTGTCTCAGCCCCGGGACAGCAGGGACCTCCTGGATGACTTGTGGCAGGATCACTTCACATGTACACTCCAGCATCGCCTCTTGTCTGAACCAAGTTTGTCTCTTTTCCTGGTCTAAAACAGGGCTTCCTTACCTAAGGTTCTCCTTCCGGAACAATGCTTTTTAAATGTATTTTTAAAAATACATAGGCATTCAAAGGAAACAAATTATATTAAAATACAGTTATTTTAATATTGTCAATACAGTTATCAAAATATTTTAAAAATCAAATATGTGATATAGGACTAGGCTGCTAGTTTATCAACACACCAAATTACAAGATCTAGCAATGGCTCTAATAACTTACTGGAATTTCAGGGTAGTGAAAAATAGAAGTGATTTTTCAAGGTATCTGCAACAAACGATGTGACGTGGACATCTCCATGATTTCTATCAGTGTCAAAGTCACAGGTGTTGTAATATGTTGCAGCTTGTTTTCTACATTCATGATATATGTTATCATGTTAAATTTCAGTTAGAGGTTAGTGGAAATAACAGTGTGACTTTCTTTTTTCCCCCATCCAAGTGTATGGATCTGCAGTTGAGCATCTCTATTCTAGAAGCAGCCCTAGTTCATGGGACCTCATTTCTACATGTCTCTGAAATCCAAAGGACAGATGCCAATTACAGAGGCTGTTCATAGCACACAAGCAGTTACCTGCACGGCAGCCTGTAGGAGCTGCCTGTCCTAGAACATTTACAGGTCGTTTCAGAAATACCCACCTTGGTCAAGTGCCAAGACATGGCATCAGACTTTGCTCACAAACTCAAAGAGGTAGAGTGCAATTTCAGCGAGAGGAAGGGCTGCCTTAGAGATGAAAGAAGTCCAGGACTTCTGTAGCCTCATACCTCACTTGACATGAGGTGGTTTTGTATCTTCACATAACCACAAAAGCCAGGATTTTATCACAAAGCGTTTAGGGCAAGATGGCTCCGGATGCTTTTGTGGGTGCAGCAAAATTTATCCATGGCTGCGTGGGTCAGACGGAAGAAAGTTCTGACCATGGGTTCCTCAACCTTTAAACTAGCTGCCCCCCAAGTTTTTCAAAGACACTGGTAGCAATCCTGACATGCATGATAATATCATTGATATTTTTGGAAACTGTAATGAGTTCCTTCACAGAGGCGCCCAATGCTCTGAGGAAGAAAATCGATTTACAATACTGAGACCTTGTTTTCAAAGCTTTCAAGCTGCACAGAGATCTAACTTCAGGAAGATTTCCCCAGCTCTGCTAAGCTTTTTGAAGCATTAAGAGCTTACAAGGGGAGAAGCAATGCCATTCTCTTTGCACCCTATCAATGCACGAGTTCAGGAGAGTGATCTTTAGAGATCAAAGGAACAAATAAGATCAGAACCTCTAACCTTACAAATCAGTCTTGAAGTCCTCAGCAAACAAAATTCAAACGGAAGCAGTCCCTGTCGCTGCTCCCTGAGCTGGCCCTGTGTTAGTAGGAGTGGCCACCCCAAGCCCCTAGCCTTGATGGAGGCTGACTACCCAGAGAGAAGCCTGCAGATGCGGCCTGGGGCGCTGGGATGAGGACTGCTGCTCAGTATAGCAGAGGTGGCGTCAACTGCATCCTGCACTCTTTTTGCCTCAAATTTTTGTTAAGAAAAGTTTCAAACAGAAAGGTCAAGACTAGTATAATGAACACCATATACCTTTGCCTAGATTTACCAGTTGGTAACATTTTGCCATATTTACTTTCCTTCTCTTGCATACGCTCAATTTTTTCTTTTTCTTTTTCTTTCTTTGCTGAGTCATTTGACAGTAAGTGGTAGACATCATGACATTCTGCCCCATGACTATTTTAGCTCGGGTTCCTTCATGGTCCCCTATGTAAAACATGTATCCCCTGCATGACCACATACCATTATCACAACTAGGAAAATTAACAATCATCCTACAGAATTATCTAATATCTTGTGCATTTTCAAATTTCCCATATTTGGCCCAGTAATGTCTTTGATCACTGTTTTATTTACTTTCAAATCAGGATGTAAGCAAAGTTAACACATTGCATTTGGTTGTTATGTCTCTTTAATCTAGATTTTTTTTTTCTAGATGTTTTTGTAGAATCCAGGCCAGTTCGTATAGAATATTCCAGATCCAGGATTCATCTGAGTGTTCACGATAGCTTGTTCTTCTGTGCTCTAAATTTCCCGTACTCTAGAAGGCTTGCTTAGACTTAGGTTAAACCTTTGGTCAAGAAGGCTTCATCGGCCGCACTCTGTGACTCACTGCAAACAGGGAAATGCCTCTTGTTCAAGCACTGGTTGTCCGCAGCTACTAGAACATCCTGTGTTTTGAGCTGTGCTGTGACAGAAGCCTCGCTCTAACGCCCGTCTCCTGGACTCTTCACAGAATATGTGCACCATTGAAGCGGAGCTGGAGAGTCTGCTGGGGGAATTCTCCATCAAGATGAAAGGTATTCTTTTCCCTGTTCAGAGACACAAGGAGCCATCTGTGCAGAGCTCCTTCAAGTTTGGGAGCACACACTGTTTTTATTTTCCTTGCAAAGACACTGTGCCTCCCATTCTCAACCCTGCCCACTTAGGTTAATTTATTGATGCTTCAGAACCTTCTGAGACTTGCCTATACACTTAAATATTTACTATGACAGAATCTCAAACATACCCAAAAGTGGAGAGAATATTACAATGAACCCCCATAAACCCATCTCCTAGTTTTAATAATTAGCAAGATTTCACCATATTTGCCTCATCTGTTTTCTTTGTTTTTCCTTTAATGAAATAGAAGTCCTTTGATGAAATAAAGCCCAGACATGTGAGTCTACCCCTGCATATTTCAATATGTATCTCTTAAAGAATAGGCTATCTTGGGGCCGGCCCGGTGGTGCAGCGGTGAAGTTCGCATGTTCCGCTTCTCGGCGGCCCGGGGTTCGCCGGTTCGGATCCCGGCTGCGGACATGGCACTGCTTGGCACACCATGCTGTAGTAGCCCTCCCACGTATAAAGTAGAGGAAGATGGGCACAGATGTTAGCTCAGGGCCAGGCTTCCTCAGCAAAAAAGAGGAGGACTGGCAGTAGTTAGCTCAGAGCTAGTCTTCCTCAAAAAAAAAAAAAAAAAAAAGGATATCTTACATAACCACAATGCCAAGCATTACTACATCTAATAAAATCATAAGTGTTTGTTATTTGTCCATTCCATTATCAAATTGCATTATAATTGGTCATTAGGTATCTCTTTTAGGTTTCTTTTAATCTAAAACAGACATCTTCCTGTTTTTTTCCTACTATTGACTTGTCATAGAAACCACTGTCGTCTAGAATGTTCCACATTCTAGACTTGTCTGGTGGCTTCTTCCTGATGTTATTTAAATTGTTCCTTTCCCCTCCATGTTTCCTGCAAACTACCTGGCAAATTTTTTTTTTAGCGTTAAACCCTCAGAGGACTACGCATTTTCCTCTTTTTTCCCAGTGCCTTTCCGGTGTTTACTCGAGAAAGTTCCCATCTAGAAACATTATTGATTTATACCACAGCATTTTCAGAACAAAAAGAGACTCTAGTTTTAGAAAATGGAGCACCCCCCAGGTGTTGTCAAATTTATAGCTCAGTGGCCAGGCAGGGCCATCCATAAGCAGCCATCACAGCAAGCCCATTTTTCTTCTGAGTTTTGGCCCAGGCGACAGCAGCAAGAGGCTGATATTTATGCATTTCTTTTTCTGAGGTTTCCTGGCACCTTGGTCCCTGGGTTGCTAATGGGGATTTAATCGCCCTCTTGTCTACTTTTTGCAATTACTGGAGTAAAGAAGGAGGACTTCTTCCCCCCCCCCCCCAAAGTGCTCAGCAGGAGAGCTTTATTTTTGATGAGTCATCTAACTCAGGAGGGAAATACTTCTGTCAAGTACTGTGTACAACATGTGAGAGCGGCTCTGAATGAGCACACCTGGAATAAAAATTACCTTGACCCCCGGCTCCCCAAATGGCTGCGTTCTCCTCTTCAGCAGATGGGACAGTGAATCAGTTTGTTATTCAGGCTTAAATCTCAACACTTATTTTACTACTGAGGTTGAGCATCTGTGCTTCTTCCGTTTTTTGGGTCCATTCTCTTCATTTTGGGTCCTCACTCGAGTCAGTGGTTCCAAAACCACTCAGGCCCTGCCCCCATCCCAGCAAGTCAGGGGATATTTTTAACTCTCAGGATGATTCTATCAGCAGCCTGATTCTGGAAAACCAACTGCTCTGAACTAGTGTTTAGCAAAAAACACTTCCCTCTCTTTCTCCCACACTCAGGCACCATCCACGCAGACTAGCACAGTTGTAGAGTCTCACAGCTAAGAGAAATTCAGATCACCAACATCTTCTCACTGTTAAACTGAGGAGTACCATTTTCCCCCTATTTCTGATGCTCACTATTATCAAATGCATCAATTTTGGGTGGGGTGATAATTTCCCCATTTTATCAATGGAAATGGGGGTTAAGTGATTTGTTCCAGAAGTCACACAGTAAGTTGGACCTGAAACTGAATTCCAGAGCTCTTGGCTCCTAGAGTATTCCTACCCCCGGCCCCATATTAGGAGGAAAGTTCTAACAGAGTTGAGTAGACTGTTGCTCAAAGAATGGTCTCTTCTGTGAGAAAGTCTTCATCAATCTAGCACACAGGCACCCTGGGAGTGGTGTGGGAAGAAAAGGACACCCTACCCAACAGATCTAGAGCTTTAGGCCTAGTGGTGAGAACATGATGCTGGAGGTCCTGGCCACCCTGTTAAATGATAGCACTGGGTTATAATGGGCTATCATGATGAAATGACAGACCTTCCTGTTGCTTCTCCTCTTGCGTCTCCACCTCTCCATATTTTCTCTTTCCTGCCTGGTCAGCTTCCTTAGCTTCGGTCCGGACTCAGGGTTTCTCCCAGAGGGTCTCTCAGGCCTGAAACTGCTTCTCCATTTTCATTATAGGTTTATCTCACCTCCGCTTTCCTAATCTAACACGAAAACTCAGAAACTACATCTGTGAAGCTGTTCAAGAACGCTCCCACAGAAATCTTCCTCTCCCTTGATAAAAGGAAGCTCCCTTACGCTGCCAAGAAATCTTATCGCTTTGCAATTAGCTGTTTCTTATCTGTTGTTCCCTGGTAAAAATAACCACCCCAACATACATATTGATATAAACAGACTATTTCATAATATTCTCAGACCTGGTAACCCAACTTCCTCCTGCCACACCCTTCCACACTTCCCTTTTTGCCCCACCCCCAACACGTAGACAACAACCGTTTTTTTTGGTGGGGGAGCGGCCAGGGAGGTATAATGATAAAGACAATTGATCAAGCACTTACGAGCTCCTGCTGTTGGCCAAGCACTAGGCTGCATCCTGATGAACAGTCTCTGGCCTTGAGTTCCACACAGTCGACTGGAGAGAATGGGTGAATGAGCCAGTGCATTCTAATTCAATGGAATCAATGACCTACTGGACCAACAGTGTGACCAGATTGCTTCAGAAGCCTGGGGGGAGGCAGGAGGAGGGTGTCACTCACCTGTGTATGGAGGGGAGCAGGGAGGAGGAAGGCTCCCTGAAGTAAGCTTTGAATTAGAATCAGAGGGACTGTTCTGGGCAGACGAACAGCACTCGAATAGCATTCACCAGAGAGGGCATGTTCGAAAATGACAGATGGTCTGGTGGGGCTGAAGTGTCCGTTGGGAGAGGAGTGTGGAGAATTAGCTGGGGCCAGATTTTGAGGAGCCTCAAATGCCAGGCTAAGGAGGGAGCACAAGACCTATGAGTGACAACCAGGATGGAGGTTAAAGGATGCGATCTCTTAGGGAAACTGGTTCGTCTCCCAATTATGTCTTAATTCAGAGTAAGTTCCAAGCACTGTGCGGATCCAAAAGTCTGTGCTGGTGCCTGTAGCCTTCAGGGCAGGGCAGCCCTCTGGAGAGGGAAGAACTACCAGTGAGCTACTAAATCTGCACTGTTTATGCCTGGTCCATGCATCAGCCAGGCCTGTAACGGGAGCTCCTGGCTGGTCGGCTGCTAGGCTGCGTAGGCTGCTTTCCTTGGAGTAGAAACTGTGACCCTTCGAAAGGAAGATCATCTTGAAACTAGAAAAAGTGGGGAGCGTTATTCTGATAGAATGGCCCCTGAGCAAAGGAAGAAAAGAGTAGGCGGCTGCATACTGTAGCATCTGGGCCTTGCAGACAGGCTTGGAAGAGCTGTTTTATCAGTAGTTATGTGTTTACTGTTAAAATGTCCAAAAGGTACCAGGAGATGCACCATAGAAATCGAAGTCCCTGACGCCCACCACCTCCCCTCACCCATCCCCAGGATGGTTTTTTTAAGTGGCCATAATGAAAGCTTTCTAGACAGTGCAACAGTAATCACTAAACTGCTGAGGAAACATTAAGGTTCCCCCAACTGTGAAACTGGTCTGCAGACCAGAGGCTGAAAGAAACCTAGCCGGGTTTAAAAGAGATTAGGCTGGAACTCTAATTGCCCCACTGTTAGTTTCAGTTCTGCGACCAGTACCATGAGTAGCTTACCCAAGCAGATAGAGCTTTAAGAAGCATTGCACCAGGCCTGTTTTTGCCTGCCTGTTGCCATTTGCTATATTATTTTTATAATCAGGGTATCACAGTGACGCCACTGCAAGCCATTCCAAGGAATTTTGCTTTAAGCACATGGGTTGAGAAGCTCAGAAACATCACTACCAAGTGCCTTTCTCCCACTCAGATATGTTATTCAGATACAAAATTAGTGATGATTTTGAAAGGAAAAAAAGCTTCAAAGGATTTTATCTGGCCCCAAATCCAGAACAGTTTGATTTTTACCAGCCTTTCATTGTAATTGCACAGGTAAACAGGCGATGGATGAATCCTGAACTAATTTGCAGAGGTTTTAAAGAGTACTTTCAATTTTATTAGAATTGTCATGTCTAGCCAATTGTGATTTATAAAAACCAGTCAATTGTGCTTTCTTTCAGAAGTATTAAAAAAAAAAGACTAAATCCTCCAGAACGTTATTAGTGCAAATTGGCTTCTTTAATTCCGCTCTTATTTCAGTAAATCTTTTTAAGTGGCTTGTTATGTTCTAATTGTTAGTGAAAACTGGTCCTAAATGGACAGGCTCCGTGGGTGGGGGAGGCGTGACTTACTGGTGAGTTGCTGCCATCTACTGACAGACAGTGGTAACAGCAGGTGCTTTTTTAAGCATCCCCGGACCTCCTCTATCATCTTAACCCCCGGAAACGTGCATCGGACAGGTGAAGAGCGGAATCATTTGTTCAACAGTCTCACAACCTAATAGGGCTACTCAGAGAAGGCAAAACGCATTGTATGGTACCATCTCCATTATCCATGAGTAAAATATAAACTAATAGAAAACTAATAGAAAAATAACTAAGAGCTCAAAGGTTGTAAATGGCACCTTGAGGAGGCTGAGCAACCAAGGAGTCAGTTTGTCATATGGATGTTTGTGTACGTGAAGTAATCTAAAAACCACAGGGCTGTTTCTATACAGCTAATCAAAATTATTTCCTCTCAGGTAACCTGTGTGAAAGAGACAGATTGTTCTTCTCGAATCTTTGTTTTAACTTTTTAAAGTGGTACCTTCTCATTTTTTTAAATATTGGGAAATGTACTGAAAAAAATGGGTTTTTTGTTTTAGGAAGATTAGCCCTGAGCTAACATCTGCCGCCAATCCTCCTCTTTTTTGCTGAGGAAGACTGGCCCTGAGCTAACATCCATGCCCCTCTTCCTCTACTTTTTTTTATATGTGAGACGCCTACCACAGCATGGCTTGCCAAGTGGTGCCAGGCCCACACCCAGATCCGAACCAGTGAACCCTGGGCCACCAAAGTGGAATGTGCACACTTAACTGCTGCACCACCAAGGTGGCCCTGTACTGAATTCTTAACTGGAAATTTTTATCATAAAATTGTATTGGTTCTTTTCACCAGAAAATGAAAAAGTGCTAAAAGTTTTTGCCCATTCTTATTAAATTTGTTTCATTCTTGATTAAAACTTTGCCTTCTAGTCCCTATTAGGGTGGAGGACTTTACTTTGTGACTGGCATGGAAACAGGGATTAAAGCCGGAAACAACTGATTAAAGTAGAGCCAGGATTACTGATAAACCTCTAAGTTAACCAGCTTAGTCCCCTGTATTCACTGTGCCTGTATGACTTGCATGCCCTCCTCCCCACAGCTTTATTCATGCTTGACGCACAGTAGGCATTCAGGAAATATTGTTGAATGAATACATGTCACTCACTCTGCCTGAAAGTTCTCTTCTCCCCCATGCCCTCCTTTTACTGAAGTCAAATTCTACTATTCAAATGCTACCTGCTTCTGTGAAATTATGCTACGTTAAATGAGATAGAGTCTTTGTTTTAATTATGTAACACGCTCTTATAAAATGTCAAAATACAGATAAAAGCAAAGATCTCTTACTGTCTCTCCATTGCTGTTCTCTTTCATGTGTATCAATCTGCTGTATCTTTTCACATAGATTACAGCTTGTAAATGACCCCTATGTGGCAAGTGCTCAATAAATAGTATCATTGCTCTCCTGGATATATAATCATTACCGCTTATTAAGCACCCACTGTATGCCAGATTACAAACAATTCTGTGAGGTAGACATTGTTATCCCTATTTTAAAGGTGAAGAACTGGAGTTAAGTAAATCATGTAGAGGAGGCTAGCTGGTATATAAAACAGAAATCAAGCTCAGGTTTAGTTCCATCTTACTGCCTTCAGGTCCTGGTCTGTTTCATTCCTGTGGGCTTTACCCCTTCTTGGTTCTGTATTATAGATATCTGTGAAGTCTGCCTTAATTTCCAGATTGTTACCTCAAAGCGTAGATCCACACCCACAGAGACCTCTCAATAAATATGTAAAGAAAGAAAGAAAAAGATTGATCAAATCAGGGTTCGAGACGTCCCAAGACAGTGGCCATCTAGTCTGACAAGATTTGGTTTTGCTGCTGCACCAGATGTCATACTGGAACTCAAAATGAGCAGGTCCAGTTACAAAGGACCTGCCAGATGACACAGTAGCACAGAAGCCCCATCTTCATTTTGGGGATATGGGTTGTTATTTGATTATTTGGTTTCATTTTGTTTTCTTAATCCCTAGTTTTGTGTAGATGAGAATCCATCTTCAGTGATTTCATAACGCAGTAGATGGTAGTATCATGCTGGATAAAAACAATAAGAAAAATGGGAATAGTGAACCGGGGAGAGGCAAGGGGAATAAGGACATGAACTCTTAACCAAATGGGAGCCACTCATCAGAAATCACAAATCTTGGGACAGAAAGAAAAACAAGAGAGTAGTTTATTTTCATGGGAATGTGTTGGGTAAATAAATGAATATATCTTTCTGGCCCTAATTCCTTGATCCTGGAATTTGCTTGGGCCTTAAATTGGCCAAAGGTACATTGAGCTCTGACCCCCACTGAACAGCCTTCTCTGCCCCAGAAAACATCTCTTTCACCACCCCAGCAAGGAATGTCCTCTCTAGCAGCCGTAGATGGAATTCCCAATAGCTGTTCCCACAAGTGGTCCCCCCAAATTACTGCATGAGTTTTCACAAAAGTCTGACACTTTACTTGAATTTTATTAATGTGCCATTATGGGTTTGTAAAGGGCAAAATATATTCTGACCTCATATCCCAATTTCGTGCTTACAGGTCTGGCTGGCTTTGCTCGCCTCTGTCCTGGAGATCAGTATGAAGTAAGTACTTTGTTGGTGTGGGTGTTGGCATTGAGGACTTGATGGGGAGGTGTCAGTTGTCAATATTTTGCTTTTTTTTTTTAAGATCGACACCTGAGCTACCATCGTTTGCCAGTCTTCTTTTCTTCTCCCTAAAGCCACCCAGTACATAGTTGTATATTCTAGTCGTGGGTCCTTCTGGTTCTGCTATGTGGGACGCCCCCTCAACATGGCTTGATGAGCGTCCTAGGTCTGTGCCCAGGATCCAAATCAGTGAAACCCTGGGCCGCCCAAGCAGAGTGCGCAAACTTAACTACTCAGCCACAGGGCCCACACCAATATTTTGCTTCTCAAATTGTCTTTTTTTTTTTTTCACATTTTTTTATTTTGAAAAAAGTGTAATCCAATAAGAAAGTTTGGAGACTGGTACAAACCTCTTATATACCCTTCATCTAGACTCACCAAAATTCAACATTGGGCTACATTTGCTTTATTGTTATTATTGCTATCATTGGTTTTATTTTGCTGAGCCATTTTAGAGTAACATGCAAACGTCATGACCCTTCACTCCTAGATGCTTCTCCTGAGAATGGAAGGACATTCTCTCACATAAGCATCATACAATTCTCAACACAGCAAATTTAACATTGGCACTTTAGCTAATGTCATTTGATATATGATCTATATTCTTATTTTGCTAAGTGTCCCAATATTGTACTTTATAGCAGTTTTTTTTTCCTGATCCAAAATCCAATTCAGGATTATGGATACTTGTAAGTATCATGATTCAAGAATAATAGCGTCTAGATCTTTCTTTATAAAAATATACTCTATAAAGTAAAAATGCTTTTCATCTTTTCCTTCTTCAAAAGGGAACTTACATAATTTTTTGTGTGTAACTCTCTCCTCCAAAACCCTCTATAATGGTCTTCTTAAGGGGAGTGTCTTCTCCTAAACAGGAAAGCTGTCTGGCCCAGAAGAGACTGCACACTCTCTCCCCAGAGTGTGTCAGATTTCAAAATCTTTGTCCAGCTCCGTCTCCCTCATCCAGAAGGAGGATGTCTTATTTCTTGCTCCGACCGCTAAGTAGGTTTTAGCTGCTTCTCTATTCCCTCTAAAGGAGCTGGGGAGTGTGGAGAGTTAATCCAACGGCTGCTCTGTTGAAGCAGAACTAACAAGAGAAAGAAATGCTTGACCTGAGTGAGCAGAGGGGCGGGGAGAGACGGCCTTTTACTAGAGAAAGCCCTCCATGCCCTCAGTCTTAGAGAAGCAGAACTTACTCCCTTTTGAAAGTCTCTTCCCCATTCATCATCTGCTCCACCCCCAGAGCCCAGGCAATCTGGAAGAATGGATGCTAAGCAGGTGGAGTGAGGATGCTGCAGAGGGGAAGAGGAGCAGCTGCTTTATTGACGGGCCCTTTAGATCCTGGTGTTTGGGGAAGGAAGACAGGTGAGGGCAGTGGAACATGAGGGCTGTTTGGTGCCTTCTCCCTAGATTTTCATGAAGTATGGCCGACAGAGGTGGAAACTGAAAGGCAAAATAGAAGTAAACGGCAAACAGAGCTGGGATGGAGAGGAGGTGGTGTTCCTGCCCCTGATCGTTGGATTCATTTCCATCAAGGTACCGTATTGTCACGGCTGTTTGCTGCCATTTCTGGTGCCACGACTGTGTGACCCATTGCTGGGGACCTTTGCCCATCACTTCCAGCTGCTGCCCCTCCATCCCACGGACTTCTCTCTGCACCGCAAGTGCATTGCAAAGACGGCTGCTCTCATATGAGGGCGGGCGAAGGAAATGTGAGATGGGCTCTGATTTCAGATATGATTCTGAAAGAAACGACGGAACTGGCTAAGTCAAAAAAGGAAAAGAGTCCCCCAGCTTTTTCCTCTGCTGTCCTGTAAGACCTTCTCCCTCACTCTCTTACTAGGTCACGGAGCTCAAAGGGCTAGCAACTCACCTCCTGGTCGGCAGTGTGACCTGCGAGACCAAAGAGCTGTTTGCAGCCCGACCTCAGGTGGTGGCTGTTGACATCAATGACCTTGGCACCATCAAACTGAACCTGGAAATCACCTGGTAGTAAGTTGCCCTTTTTTTCAATTTCATCGTGTAGAAATACGTGCTATGGACTGATGCTGTTCAAAGGGTGGTGCGTGGACCATCAGAACCACCAGGAAGTTGTTACGGAAGCAGACTCTCGGGCCCCGCCCCAGGCTTATTGTGTCAGAATCTCTTAGGGCCCCAGAATCTGCTTAACAAGCTCACCAGGTGATGTTCATACATGCCAACATTGGAGAAGTCTCTCTTAGCACTACTCTTCTACTTCCTGCTTTAAAATATTTTATTCTCCCTCCTTCTCTACCTGTAAGCACATTTAGAGAATTATGTCTCTCAAGTAAACTAATGTGAAAGAGAGTAACTGTCCAATATGAGATATTTTGCCTTCAGAAAGAACCTGATGCTTGCTATGGTGTCCTAATTGCTTATCCATCTATCTCATATACCTTACAGAGCTCTGGAAATTCTGGAACATCCTTAGTGCCTCCATACTCTATTTACTGAAATAGAATTTTTCCAAAGGGCCAGAGATACCTTTGGTCAAAGCAATGAACTTAAAAGTAGTTTTCTGAAGTCACCCCGTGAGAAAGGCCATGATAAGTTATTAAACACTGGTTGCTCACGACATTTCATATGATGCCCCAGGTGCATTACCGAGTAAATGAGACACATTGAGTATTACTGTTCAGGGTCTCCTTGACAATCTAGAGGGTCAGGGGTGGAAGCAGCAAGGACCCTGTTGCCTTGTCACTGAAACAGTGTTGGCACCTTCCGCCCACCCCTTCCCTCCTCATAGTTTGTAGTCACTGACATCTCAAAGGCAGGATCATTCCTCTTGCTAGATGAACCGGATGGCATGGTGATAAGTGGTGTCATTGTGAACAGACTGTTACTCTCAATCATGCAAGAGGCTCCACGTCAGCTGAAATGAATGGGATTCTATTTTTGAGTGTTTTCTTTAGAACTGAACAATAATCTATTACTCTCCTGTATTGTTAAGTGTCTGCAAAGCTCAAAGAATTTTTAGACTTCCCTAACATCTTGTGTTGGGGCAGGAATTAATGTGTTTATGTTTCTCATATTAACGAGGAAACAGATTTATCTAGTATCTAGGTGTATAGATAAATTGTGCTTAAAGCTGTGATAAACTGTAGTCACTTGGGTGGGTCTAGGCTCAGTTTCTACTCTACTTTCTTTAGTCTTGGTTTATTTTCTGACAAACCAATTTGGCCAAAACTAGCCCACTGCCCACTGGTTTGAATTTACTTTAGTATAATGAGGTGCTTTCTTGGCCTGCAATCTCGTGATGATATGTAGGTGACTTTAACAAGGTGCATTCATGGGGCCTTGTTGTTTTACAGTCCATTTGACGTGGAGGACGTGACCCCATCCTCAGGCGCAGGGAACAAGGCGGCAGCCCTCCAGAGGAGAATGTCCATGTACAGCCAGGGCACCCCAGAAACGCCCACCTTCAAGGATCACTCCTTCTTTGTAAGTTCAGTGTGGTTTTTAGAGATGGTGAGCCTGAGGCTCTGCCTATAGCCTGTATTTGAAATGCTTACCATACGGTGTTAGGGATTCTCAATAATTCCTAATAATGTTATTCTTAATGTTCACCCTAATCGCGTAGTGACTTAGGAAAGCACGTTCTACGATGCTTTTGGCCATATGTACACAGGTGGTAAACCTCCTCTGTCCTTCCTCTCCCCTCACCAGTTTACCTGTTGCTTTGGTATAACGTAGATTTTTCTGAACATTCTCTATGATCAGCCTTTTAAAGAAGTAGATGTAAATAAATAATGGCCCCCGTGTTTTAATCAGAAATGCTTGCCAAAAAGCTAACAAAACATGGTAACCTGTTGCCTTCCACTAACTCCCCGTGTTGCTTTGACTTCTGAAGAGATGGTTGCACCCTTCACCAGACAAGCCAAGGCGGCTGTCTGTCTTGAGTGCCTTGCAAGACACTCTCTTTGCCAAGCTGCACCGCAGCCGCTCTTTCAGTGACCTGCCCTCCCTCAGGCTGAGACCCAAGGCCGTGCTAGAGTTTTATGTGAGTGTGGGTGGCCTGTCTGGGTGTGAAGTGCTTGACTTTGGGGCTTGGGGCATGTGTGCTTTGGCATGGCTCTTGTTTATCTTCTCTGTCGTGCTCATTGGGTAAGGGTTGAGGCCATCCTGTCCCCAGGATGGGAAACTTGGTCATGCATGCACCGTGGTTAGAGAGTCGGTTTATCCTTCTCTTCTAACCATCCCTGCTTTTGTGCTGTGATTTTTCTCCGCTATGGCAAAGATATCCACGGTAACAAGATTTTCATTTTTAAAAAATGCAATTATACTGAGGGTCAAGGAAGATTTTCTTTCACAAGTTAAACTAGTTTATCACTGATATCAGTCTTTATGCAATTTTAGCGTTGAAAAACTGGCATTCGAGAAACTCAGCAGGATTTAAACCAATTTTACTGGAGCTATTTAAAGTGTTTATTAGTTTATTGTAATGTTTGTTAATTTTGTACTAACGTAGTAAAAGAAACTCTTTATTCGCAATCAGGAATGCAATAGGTAACCCACATTATATGCGTTACACATTATGTCATAAGAGAAGACACACACATGCACATACATGGAATATTCTGCTCTTTACAGACATATAAAAGTAATCTTTGAATGTCCAGAGAGGAAGGAATTAAAAGTTTTCTGGTTTAATGTATAATAATTGACTCATATTCATTGAAATTAAAAACACAGGTGAAAAGGATGAAGCTAAACCCTAGTGGAGTTTCCAAGGAAAATGGGAAGACTAGATGGGGGGAAATCAGCATGAAAACATGTACCAAAAGATGATAGTTGTATACGTAGCTCTCAGTGGAGTGTATATATTCGTGCTCATATACTACAAGTTGGAGGGTTATGGAGGGAGTTGATAGAGGTTTTAATAGCATAGTTTAAACAAGAGCAAGATTAGAAAGAACTTGATGGCTTCCTATTATCTTTTGGATAAATGCAAAGGTCCTCAGAGGGCCATTCCCATGCGGCCACAGCCCAGTTTCCAGGCCCCCGATCACCTCTCCACTTTTCATCCTCTGCTCGAGCTCCCCTGAGCTCCCCGCTGTCCTCCAACTGCACCACACCCTTTCAGGATCTCCCATCTTTGCACACACACTGTTCCTTCTAGAATGTGCTTCCTCCTCCTCCTCCTCTCCTATGCCTCCCCATCCAAGTCCGGGACCATCTCTTTCCCAGGCAGCAGCCATCCCCTGGCTAGGGTCCCTACCTCCTTATATCGTACCTCAGTTATAACAACACTCCCTTGCACGGTGTGTGCCTGTTTATAGGTTCGTCCCCTGGGAGACTGTAAGTCCCCTTGCGCAGGGCGCCTCAACTTCTTCTGACTCACTATTTGCCACTTAAGTAGGTGCAAATTGGGTTTGGGAATGTGAGACCCAAGAGAAAATGCCGGGGAGGACTTTGGAATTTTAATAAGAATCTTGACTACTGGGTCCCCCAGGCATCGCTAGTGCCCCCCACCTCCCTCAGAGCTGCCACGAGATGTGTGTCCTGAAGATGAGACGAGGCTGGGCAGGACCACTTGGAGGACCCAAGGGTTCTGTGAGATGCAGGAGGGACCCCTACAGAGGAAGTCCAGAGAGTAGGACTTCTTCCCCCCTCCCTTCCCAAAGCTTCCCCCTTTTATCTCTCCTAGAGGCATAAAGTGTGTGTGTGTGTGTGTATTGGAGGGGGATTTGTGCAAATAGAGGGGGAGGAAACAAGCTGGAGGTGCAGAAGAGCGCTGAGACCCGCCCTCTCCTTGCAGTCCAGAGGAGGTTCCCTGTTCCATGCCTCACCCCCCACCCCCCGCCCCGCCCCCCGCCCCCAGCCCCAGGACTCAAAGGAGCGCAGCTCAGTGCTAATAGAGGAAAACATTCTCAGTTTTAGAGGCAAAGAAACTGAACCTGTAGAGGTTACTTGAGCTCCCCAGTAACACATCCTCTTACTCATCCTGTGGTTCAAGTTAACCACGTTACATCCAGACGAGGATGGAGAGTTTGGATTGGGACCTCGTGGCCCCGGATCCAGCAGTGATGGAACCAGGCACACTGCTGAAGGAGGATCACGAGCCTCAGTCTTTCTGTCTGCTCCCCATTTCACCAGCTGTAACATTTTTGTTTCCTGGGCTTATTCCCAGGACTATTGTAATAATTCGTTGCTTTATACATAATTAAAATAGGGATTGGCTTGGTCCTTACCATTTACTTAAAAGAATTAGATCTGGAATCCAACAGAAATTATCCATTTTGAAGGAGTTGATCTCAAATAACTAGAAAACCGTTTCCACAGAGCAACATTTGTTACTTTGACACTGTACACAGACCACAGTGTAAGGAAAGACGACTTAGAAATTGTTGAATGCCTGAAAAAACGAAGTATCTTGGTTACCTGGATATTTCTGACCTCTCTCTTCCAAGTTCTGCTTCATGAATCACAGAGTGTACCTGACCCAGCCTGTGGCGGCCTGACAGAGGACCCGGTGTTTCCAGACAGGCTAAGAACTCTGGGCTTTGCACTTCTGGAAGAGAGATGTTCAGTTTATTCATCTTTTTTTCTTATTTTTCTAGAAGCTATGCAAATGTATTTCTGGCCTTGAATTATTTGTGGCATGGTTACTGAATTAATAAAACATTTCCAAGGGCTTGGGATTTGTGGGTAGAGATTTTTAAAAATTTATGAGAACCGAAGCAGAAGAAAGCATCACATCTTTTGAGTAAAACAGCATGAATCTTGGAAACTCTTTTAAGATAGAAGCCCCCCCCCCCAAAAAAAAATTGGTACTGTGATACATAACTGTGGCTGCCAAGTATTATGAGGTCCTGGGATTAAGGAAATAAGCACCATCCCCCCCAACCTCCTTTTGAGAAATGTGAAACCTGAGAATAGTCCAATGAACTTTCACCCAGATTCAAGAATGGAAATAGAGTTTTTAAGGGCTTGTTTTCTTTTGCTGGACACACATACACACAGAGTATCACAAAGAAAATGCTAATATTATGAAAGTTCTGGTTTTTTATTTTAATTGCCTTATATTTTGTCTGGAAATAACCATAACAAATGCATCATTGGTATTTAAAATAATCGTGAGATGCCTTTTATCCACAGTCTAATCTGCCTGATGACATCTTTGAAAATGGAAAGGCGGCTGAGGAGAAAATGCCACTCTCTCTCAGCTTCAGCGACCTGCCCAATGGGGACTGTGCCCTCACCCCCAACCCTGCTGGCTGTCTCTCCAATGCCTACTTGGGAAATCCAGAAATTACCATCACCCCTGCCAAGCTGAACCACAGCAGCCTGTCCTCCCAGAATGAGGGAATGGATGACACCAGCTCAGCATCTTCTACAAGCTCCTCAAGAGAAGGCCAGGAGACAAAGCCACACCTGGAGGAAGATGCAGAGGGGCCCAGAAAACCAGAGGCCTGCCGAGCGTCTGCAGGTGCTGGGAGGCTGTTCCTTGAGAAGGATGTCACAGAGGCACTTCTGCAAGAGTCCGATGAGGCCTCTGAACTCAAGCCTGTGGAACTGGACACTTTTGAAGGCAACATCACGAAGCAACTGGTCAAGAGGCTCACCTCGGCAGAGGTGCCGGCAGCCACCGAGAGGCTGCCCTTTGAGGGCTCTGTCAGTGGCGAATCCGAAGGCTGTAGATCCTTTCTAGATGGAAGCTTAGAGGATGCCTTTAATGGGCTGTTCCTTGCATTAGAACCACATAAAGAGCAGTATAAAGAGTTTCAGGATCTGAACCAAGAAGTCATGCATTTGGATGATATTCTAAAAGTAAGTACCTTTCCAGGGAAATTGCATTAGGAAACTGCCTTAAGACGTGTCTTAAATCAACATTCTATTTAAGATAGCATATCCATATCTTTTTTATCTTTTTTAAAAATATCTTTTTTAAAAAATCCTGTCCCATCACAGGATCAATAGGTAATCATAATTTAAATGGCATTGATTTTTAATGCCAGTAGCACATATTCATTTTTATTTTCCTGACAACAGATAGACTTCACTAAAATGATTAGGAGTTAAATTAACAGCTCTAAAGACTGTCTAAACTAGGGGTCAGCCCCATGGCATAGTGGTTAAGTCTGGTATGCTCTGCTTTGGCAGCCCAGGTTCATGGGTTCAAATCCTGGGCACAGACCTACACCACTCATCAAGCCATGCTGTGGCAGCAACCCACATACAAAATAGAGGAAGATTGGCATGGATGTTAGCTAAGGGCTGATCTCCTCAAGCAAAAAAAGAGGAAGATTGGTGGTAGATGTTAGCTCAGAGGGAATCTTCCTCACAGAAAAAAAGAATGTCTACACTCCTCCAGGCCCAGAGGTAATCATTCTAATCCCAAATGTGAAATGGCATTTTGATCATCATCATCTCATTGAGATGTTCCTGGATAGGGTGCCTCTCGGGGTACCAGGAAAGCAGAAGACCCCTTCTCTGATTGAAGTCAGAGTTAGCCAGCCCCAGTGTGAGAGCCACGAGCATCTCTTCCCCCAAGAGCACTGTGTTCTGGAAGATTCCCTTCTCTGGACGTGGCCCAAATCAGTGAGCCAGAACCTCAGATTAATCATCCACTAATAGTCACCAGTCACACACCAGAAGCCAGGGAACCACTGGCTCCACCTGAGATAGCCTCCTCAACCCTTTTCCAGATCAGACAGCTCAGGGTAGACATGGGAGGGTAGGAGTGAGAGGGACAATTTCCTCCCGGGTGATTTCCTAATAATGAGATCGTTATTGCCACAGCAGAGTGTATCTGTCTCCACTTGGCATACCAATTAAATTTTTAAAAATGCTGCACAAGGAGGCAGAACTTGAATTCTGTCCCAAATCCCACTGCCAATTCTTGAATTCTTTGCTTGGTCACTCTAATTTATATTGTCCTGTAGAAGAGAACTTGCATCCTTTCTCTTGAAAGAGCAATTCTTTGGGGACCTGTTCTCTAAAACAACGTTGAAAATAAGGTACCAGTAGCAAGCTGAGAATCAACCCACAGAAGGCTGTTGAATCCATTTGCATGACTGTTTTAAAACGTGGCCTTCCCAGTGGCATCTGGAACTGCATTTCCAAGCCTTTTCTGACCATCTTAGCCCTCTCGGTCACACTGACCTAGCTCTGGAAGGGATTTGTGCCCAGGGTGGATGATAATTCATGCTCTGACTTTCCAGGTCCTCTAATGCTCATGACAGATTAATTCCGCTGTAGGCATAGCCTCTGAGAAACAGGGAGGGGCTCTCTGAGTCTGCTTTCTGTAAAACATAACCCAAAGCATCGGCTCAGGGCTCAGGCATGGAGGCTGCTTGTCTAGGATTCCAGTGAGAACATCTTTTATCCCCTCTACAATCTTTTGTTTGTGCAGTTGACCAGCTTTGCTTAGTGGTCAAAAGGTTTTAAGACACAATTGACCCCACCTAAAGCCTTAAAGAAAGCCAGTGGTGGGGCTGGCCCCATGGCCAAGTGGTTAAGTTCGTGAGGTCCACTTCAGTGGCCTAGAGTTCATTGGTTCAGATCCCGGATGTGGACCTACACACCGCTCATCAAGCCATGCTGTGGCAGCCTCCCACATGGAAGAACTAGAATGACCTACAAGTAAAATATACAACTATGTACTGGAGCTTTGGGAAGAAGAGTCAAAAAAGAAAGCCAGTGGTGATGGCAGCTCCCATTTCCAGGCTTCTAGGGTGCCAATAAGTAGCTCAGTCCACCAGGAGACACCGAACAAGTCATCTGTTAGTCTTATAAAAACCTGGTGGTCACAGATTTCTTTCCAAAGTGTTATTTCAATGTGCTGTGATTCCAAAATGGTCCTGCTACTAAAATCCTTAACTCCTCCTTTCTTTGTTATGATCAATATTTAAATACAGGGGCCAGCCCTGTGGCACAGCAGTTAAGTTCGCGCTCCGCTTCAGCGGCCTGGGGTTTGCCGGTTCATATCCCAAGCATGGACCTACACACCACTTAATCAAGCCATGCTGTGGCAGGTGTCCCACATATAAAATAGAGGAAGACGAGCACGGATGTTAGCACAGGGCCAGTCTTCCTCAGCAAAAAGAGGAGGATTGGCAGCAGATGTTAGCTCAGGGCTAATGTTCCTCTAAAAAAAAAAAATTTTAAGTACATCCATACTGTGAAAGATCAAGTTCTGTGGATAGTTAGCTTAGGAGAGAAGACCTTAGAAGTGGGTTGAGTCTGGACTGGCTTCTTCTCGCTCTGAGATGGAAAACAGCTTTGAAGTTTAGGTCTGGGGCAAGTGGCTTTGTATCCAGCCAGAATTAAAGCATCAGCTGGACAAAGCTTTCTCTTTTTTCCCTCCTTCACATTCCTAGGATGCTAAACACCTTGAGGATCAGAAACTAAATGATGCTGCCTCTTGGACGGAGATCACTGAGGGTGAATGAAACAACTCTGATTTAAAAGACTGAAAGACGGTTTCCCATGCACCTTTGTGCCATCTTGAGTGTCAGAGACAGACCCCCGCAAGGCCCTTCCTGCCTTGTGTTAAGAAGTCAGCGAGGAATGCCACCTAACTGGATGGAGGACGTTTAGTTCTTACTTGCAGGACTTGTCCCGTTCAATCCAGCCCAGCATCCTCTTGAATATTTGGAAGTACTTCTCTCCATCTCTGTGCCTGTAGCAACTGGCATTATTCTGTTTGTGATGTTTCTGTTTATGTCTAGCAACATTGAATCCTCCAGGCCGTAGAATGAGTTTCCTCACATAATTCCAGGACCTGGTCAGGGAAGTGAGGGAACTTGTTCCTTCAAAGACAGAGCTGTAGGGGAAGCAGGACCACTTATTGTTGTGCCTGGGGCCATTCATATTCTCCTTGATGCTCAAAGAAAAAGTGTATGCTGTGAATGTAAAATTAATATTTAAGGCTACTTACCTAGGGAGCATGGCTAGGTGAACTTGAGCGGTGTTCTGTTTCTGGGATTTGTTTTGTTAATCCTTTAGCACCGCTGCCTGAGATAGCTAGCTCCTGTCTCAGGACACTGAAGACATTGCCACTGGAATTAGAGATGGGTTAGTATCGGCATTGACTCAATAACTCTATAGATTTGTGTGCCGGTTGCATTACATTTGGAGTTGAGCACTAGGCAGAGGGAGCATAGCAGTTCTGTTTCCTAAGGCTTTCTGGTTATAGTATTTTTTTAAAACTTTTTATTATAAAGATTTCAGACAGAAGTAGAGAGAATCGTATAATGGATCCCCATGTGCCCATTCCTCAGCTTCCGCAATGCTCAACTCATGGCCAAGCTTGTTTCACGTCTTCTCCCTGCTTGCTTCCCTCTGCATTATTTTGGAACAAATCCCAGATATTGTGTCATTTTATCCATGGTTGTACTTTTTTTAAGATGAAGGTTTTAAATGCATTTTTTTTAAATGCCAACGAAAAAATAAAAGCTTGAAAACAAGAGTGTCACATCTCAAATCGGGTGTCGTGTGTTCTGTTTCTCCTTCCGAATATGTTGATGTTCTCCTCGGTGCCTTCTACCTTTGCAGTGCAAGCCAGCAGGAAGCCGCAGCAGGTCCTCCAGTTTAAGCCTTACAGTTGAAAGTGCTTTAGAAAGCTTTGATTTCCTGAACACCTCCGATTTTGACGAGGAGGAGGAGGATGGCGATGAGGTTTGTAATGTTGGAGGAGGTGCTGACTCGGTATTTTCAGACACTGAGACTGAGAAAAATAGGTAAGTCTGAAGTTAGCATCTGCTTCTACTTCTCCTGCCACAGCTGGTACAGGAGTTCTTTGCTACTAGCAGATGTGGCCCTGGAGCATAACTCTAGGAAGATCAGACTCCCCGTATGAATGCCAATTGGCTTACTTTTTTTCTCAAATACAACTTTTAAATATTTGTCCCTTCTTTTGTGTTCTTTAAGGGAAAATAAATTCTCTTCATCGTAAACGAAGGGGAAATTTTTGTGTGAGTGTGTGTGTATACATTTACATGTGTACACATATGTCTTATAGGGTTCAGTGTCTGCAACTTGACCCCGCCATAAGTAATTCCAAATTAACTAGGTATAATGTGATTCTGGGGAACTGGCACTGGATGATCAGTTCAGACCTGGTTGTCCTTGGCTAATCTCTTTGTTTTGTTTTGTTGTGCTTTGCTTTCCCCATCCCTTTATCTCTCTGTTCCCTTTCACCCCGTGGGGCTTTGCAGTATATTAAGCTTATCAACGTATGTGCCAAAGCCAGGTTTAAGCCCCTATGGCACATATTTCCCTTAGAAGCTAAGAAGGAATGACTGATAACTAACTGCCCGCTGGATCTGAGCCCTCCAAGTAGAGAACGTGGCCTTCTCTAGGGTGGGGATGGGCGGGACAGTGGGGAGAGAGGATGAAGGTGAAATAGTGTCACCTTCTCCACCAGGCTTTCCTGTCGAGCTAGAGCCTGGGGTCTATTTTGTAACTTCAGGGGAAGCAAAATAAGCACAGCAGAACAGACTCCGTCAATTGCTGCAGAAAAACATGCGCTTTCCCAAAGGAGAGGCTGCATTTCTCACCCATCTTTGCTTTTGACATGTTCCATAAACAGGTTTTCAAGTTACAACACACTGTGACTCTCCCACTTTCACAAACCTCTCTGTGGGTGGTGGTAATATTTAGGGATTTTATTGTTCCTGGAGGGTTTCTTCTTCCAATATAAACACAGGACAAGAAAAAATGAAATATAGAATTTATCCCTTGAGCAAGCTGGGAACATAGCAAAGAAAATTTATTAAATGAATGTAATGTTTAAGTTATACTTTTACATTCTACACTGAGAGTTTTCTAACTTGATTGAATCTGTGAAATGCTTCTTAAACCAAAATCTTTCTTATATACTTGTTAGCTTAAGCTGTTATATGACATGTCACAGTTGAATATCAATCTAAACTTTTTTCCCTCTTGCTATAAGAAGCATTTAACAACAAAAGCATCACAGCTTTTGTACATATTACAGAACATTCATATTAAATATGTCTAATTTGATCAATCTTACTGTAGGGCATCAGAGGTATTAGAGAAAATTGTGAAAATTGTACATGTGTTTTAAATTGACTGCCATGCATTGACTGCCAGGATGCAAGCTGAGTGTTTTCCCCCTGGAGGCAAATGTGACTCAGAAGAAAGCATTCGATGCCTCTAAGCGCTAGTGCGTGATCTTTTTAAATTGTCAAGACTGGGGAGCAAGAGACTAGAAGCCAAAAGCCGCTGTGTCGCTGCCTAGTGTGTGAACCAGGATGCTCTTGTTAACGTCTCTGCCTGTCAGTTCTTCCCTATGTGAAACGAGGCAACTACTCCCTCCCTCCCCAGCACACAGATTCATTTTAAGGATAAAATTAGATAATAGATGCAAGAGATGTATTTTTTAATGTAAGTGCCCATCGTGATATAACTTTAGACAGATCAATAGTGGGGTTAAACAAAGCTTGAGAGGTACAACTCTCTAGGCCCCTTTTAAAGATTCTACTGGTCCTTTTAGCTTTTGTCCAGAGTAGAACATCATGTCTCTTCTTGGCAGCTTTTCTTTTTCCTTTTCTTCAAGGAGCAATTGATCTGAGGCCAGAAAAAAGCCTTGACATTAGTTCTTAATGGTACTGCTCTTGGGAACCTCAAATATAGAGGACAGTTGAAGCCCAGAAAATTTGGCAGATCACCCTGTCAACAGAGCAGGAAAATACCAAATGAGGGCACGTTTCAAAGACTTCTGGGTGAGACTGCTTTATAAATGATTCATTGTGCTTGAGCAGCAAACAGAGAACTCTGGAAGCAATTTGTTTGCCTGATCTTTTAACATTAGGCAAATTGGCAACCAGGCTGAATTAAGAAAGGTATCTTGATTTTTCAAGGTAGGCAAGCGAAAGACTCTGTTCTCAGTAAGTGCTATTGGGGGCCTTCTGTGAGCCCTGTTGAGTTGACCTGTGGTTTCCACACGAAACAAATAGCTAATGTTTCGCTTACCTTCCTGCTCCAACAGTTACAGATCAGTACACCCAGAAGCGAGGGGGCATCTTAGCGAAGCTCTAACTGAAGACACAGGAGTTGGGACTAGTGTGGCCGGAAGCCCTCTCCCACTGACCACAGGAAATGAGAGCCTGGACATCACCATTGTCAGGCACCTACAGTACTGCACCCAACTCGTTCAGGTAGGATTGGTGACACTTGTTTTTTAGAGCCGAGGTTGTTTATGCACCAAGAATGTGTGCTTTCTTTTTTTACTTTTGCCAGAGAAATGAGAATTCAGGAATCAGAGAAGAGTCCTGCTTTGATTTGAGCCAGCTCGAACACTCTGATAGGCATAGCCTTCCTTCCTCAACCCTGGGTTTTCCTTCTTAAAACTTAGATCTCCAGACCTTGAAAGGTAGCGGGCAAAATAATAGCTCTTACTTTCAAATCATTTGATAATAGATGAGAGTAATGTCGATTAAGAAAAAAAAAAGGAATTTGCATTCTGCCCTCTATGAATGGACTTTGAAAGCCAGTATTACCGAACATATGTTAATTTGAATATATCACATGAGTTCATTTTCCACCACCTGGATAGCTAAAAGCAAAATGCTGCAGAATATAATCACGATTTCCCAGATCTTGAATAAGTACTTATTAGCACCAGAAAAGAATACTTTTATAGGCCATTATCATCACCAGTTACCTTTCATTCTGGGACCCCATGGAGCTTATTTTTCTTCTCATTTCAAGCTGTTTACCACTTACGATTTTGCAACAGCGGAGCAAATACTTCGAAATGCTTTTGTTGCACAAAGGTTTTCAGCTGTCTTGAACAAAGCATTTTCCCCCAAAGCATCTACTTAAACGTTCCCTCCTTGCCTGGTCGCTTGTCTTCTGCCAATCTTGTTCTTCTCCAGCTTGCTTGGATGTGTGGGGAACAGGAAAAGAGTGTGAAAGCAAATGTATAATAGTTTTAGGGAAATGGGGCAGGCAGGAAGGGTGCGAAAAAAGAAAGAATCGTGCTCCTAAGAGCACAAGACCAACTGGAAGGCAAGAGGCAGGGTAAGGAGGAAGGGGTCCCAGGGAGGCCAGGAGTGGGGTAGTGTTGCTTCAGTCCCACACTCATGATGAGATGTAGAATATGCTTCTCCTTGTCCTCCATGAATAAAGAACCCCAAGTAGCCTCAGACACCTTATGTGCTGTGGGAAACTGGTCGACAACTATGACTCTTGCCACTAGGTTGGCCAACACCCGACTTGATCTCTTCTGTTGACTGTTGAATTTACAAGCCATGATGCTGACAACTAACCTGGCAGAAGGTGCAATTTTTTTTTCTGACCCAAATGGACAAGGATTGTTGTTTGTTTAGCTATTCTCTATTCTCCAACCATTTGAATGGGATGGTTTTCACAGCTCTTTGTGCTTACTGAGACTGATTCTGTGCCTAGCAAACCACCTGTTCACCTTTTAGAGGTAAAGTCATTTTTTGTGAGACATAGGAGAATTCTCTTCCGTGAAGGGGTGACTGTTTTCTCCTGAAGACTGATTGGCATGCAATATTCAGTGCAGTGTTTCTCCCCACAAGGAGGTCATGATATAACAATTTAATTCTTCTGCAATGAAAATCAACAAAAGAGGCAGATATAAAGACACAGAATGAAGGAGTAAGGATTAGAAACTCAATTTCTAACTCGCACTCACTCCTGAATCAATAGATTTATTTATTCATTTGATATACAATTGCAGAAAGATGAAAATGAATCTTCTATAAGAATCATAATAGCTATAACTATATTTAAAATAAAGTAGTTCATTTCTGATGTATTTATTTACGTGAAAGGCATTCATACATAATTACTGTGCTAGATCTTTGCATTTGAAAATCCTGTTTCTTTCAGAGTCCAAATGCTTTAGACAGTACAGGATGGTGGTACAGGTCTGCATCCTGCATCCACGCATACTAAGTGACCTGGACAGGTGTCTGAGGGACACAGAAAGCACTAGAACATTCAGGCAGCAACGGATTACTGTCCTGTCTTCTATGAGGCCCTCCCTCATTCTTGTGACCTGCACACAAGTGAAATCACTTACTATTTATGTGACTTTGGGCAGGTTACTTAACCTCTCTGTGCCTCAGTTTCCTCATGAGTAAAATAGAATATCAGTAGTACCTACCTCATTGGGTTGTAGTGAGCAATTGCATGAGCTAATACATGTATAGGACTCAGCCCAATGCCGGGTACGTAATAAGCACTCATTATTTATAATGAGATAGCTTTGATTATAATTATGATTATTATACAACATGCTCTTAATTTTCAGCTTGAAAACAAGGAAATAAATCCATGCTGTGAAAAATTACTACACTTGTAAAATAAATCTTTTTTGTGCTTACACACCAGTAAGCAGCCTAAATATGCCTTCCAACGGGGCAGGCCCGGTGGCGCAGCAGTTAAGTTCGCACGTTCCGCTTCGGCAGCCTGGGGTTCGCCAGTTCCAATCCCAGGTGTGGACATGGCACCGCCTGGCAAGCCATGCTGTGGTAGACATCCCACATATAAAGTAGAAGAAGATGGGCATGGATGTTGGCTCAGGGCTAGTCTTCCTCAGCAAAAAGAGGAGGATTAGCAGCAGATGTTAGCTCAGGACTAATCTTCCTAAAAAAAAAAAAATGCCCTCCAAGTATCAAAGAGGATTTACAGACTTACAATACATAGAAGGAAAGACAACTTTATGGTAACTTTGCAACTCTACTACTGAGAAAATTCTGTAATTTATACAGCCATGATAAAGCTTAAAGTAACAAAAACATGTCTGATTTCATTGATGTTGTAACTGGCATGGAATGAGGAAGGTTACCAAACTGGAACAAACTATATAAGTTTATTTAATGTCACCACTCCATTCAGCAAGGGTGGGTGGGCAAAGCTCTATTGACAACATAAGTGACACAGTGGTTTTGTTTGTTTTATCAGCAAATTGTTTTCTCAAGCAAAACCCCATTTGTGGCCAGAAATCTCTTAGAGAAGCTTTCTAGGCAAATCCAAGTGATGGAGAAACTCTCAGCTGTCAGTGATGAGAACATAGGAAATATCAGTTCTGTCATGGAAGGTAAGCACCTGCAAATTACACCACCATTCACACAAATGATGACACCACTGACCCACTTCTCTGCCTGCGTCTATTCATTGCTTTGTTGGGAGCAGAAAAGCATTCTTGGGTCATAGAATAGAGGAATGTCTTCACACTAGTTCAGTCTCGTTAACACCACATTTCAGCCTGGAGAGTCAAACCAGCTGACACATAACTTTTTCTATACAGACTTCTACCTCCATAAATCAGATACTGGTATATAAACAGAACCAGCATACACCTCACAGGCAGAGTTTCACAGACTTGTTCTTCTGGGTGGTTCCATTTGGGGACAGATGATCAGAATTGTTCTTGTGCCGTGGAGCTGGCTAAGACAACTCCCATAGAGGCCGACTGTCAAATGCAAGATGCTCCCAAACTGTACTGGGGAAAGGTAGAAATACATGGATTCAAAGGCCTTCAGGAGAGTCCTTGATTCAGAAAGTTTGAGGCGGGGGCTTGACATGGGGAGGATGCCTTTGTATTTGTGTGGTCTGGCTTCAGGGTTCTTTGGTAAATTTTTGTCTTTTTTCGCATCAGATATTCAGTGGAAATAACGGAACACTAAGCTCTTCTAGGTTATTTCTGATTAAGCCTCAAACTGGCTGTAGGTTCTCCCTCTGCATTTGTGCCTCTTCCATCTGGTCCTACCAGGAGCAGGTGACCGTGGCAGGTCTCTGAGACGCATGAAAAGGGGAAGGACATTCAGACTGCCAGTGACTCGTGTCCTCTCCTCCCCCGGGCCCCTCCTCATGATCACAACCACACGTGAAGGGATTGTTGGCCAGGTGCTGCCTGGCACAGTGCTCTTCAGTCATTTCAGTCTGAGAGCCACCTGGGCAGTGTGAGACAGTCCTCCAGCCACCTGCTGTTCTGTTCCACCCCCTTCGGAACAGTCCCCTGAGGTTTGATTCTCTGATCCTGTGTGGTTTTTTGCTGTAGAGTTGCAGGAGTTGAGATGATTGGAACATCTCCTAAGAGCAGAGCTCTGTATTCTCCATCACTGAAAGCAAATAGCATTGCTTTTGCTGCATTTTCCTTGCTGCCCAGGCTGGATGAGTTCCTCCTCATAACTTCTTTGCCCTTTGAACCATCTGCCAGCTACAGAGGAATCTTCTAGTTCTGATTAAAAACCACAGTCTTAAAAAAAAAAAGAAAAAAGCCCCCAGTGATGCCTGCCCCACCCTCACCCTGGTAGGTCTCTTCTTTGGCTTCATTCAACACCTGTGTTGCAGGATGGGGGATTGCTCTTCTTTTCCAGCCATACCAGAATTTCACAAAAAGCTGTCTTTGCTGTCATTCTGGACCAAGTGCTGCAGCCCAGCTGGTGTCTACCACAGCTCAGCCGACAGAATGATTAAGCAGCTAGAAGCCAGCTTTGCCAGAACCGTCAACAGAGACTATCCAGGACTTGCAGACCCAGGTACAGGGCAGCAATAAGGGAAAGCGTGTCTATTGTTCAGTTTGAGAGTGAGCGCTGGTGGGGCTCGCTCACCACTTCCTCCTCAGCTACTTCTGCAAACAGGCTTACTCTCCAGAGAAAACCTCACCTCCTCAGTAAGATCTAAGAAAGGGAGACCTTGGACGTGTTTTAATTCGGAATTATCAGCAGTGACTTTTAAAAGCACTATATTTTGGTATTGCTATTTAGGTATGTATAATTTTTTCATTAAAATGTCACCAATATGAGAATATCAAATGGTATAACTGCTCTGGAAAAACTGTTTGGCAGTTTCTACTAAAGCTAAATATACCCCTACGCTATGATCCAGCAATTCCACTCCTAAATATATCAAGAGAAATACATGCTTCTGCTCACAAACAAGGACATGTGTGAGAAGGTTCATGGCAGCTTTATTCACAAGAGCCGAAAATTGGAAACTCGAATGCCCATAAACAAGAAAATGGACAAATTGTAATATATTCATACAATAGGGTATTACAATAGCAATTTTTCAAAAGAATAAATTATTGCTATAAGCAACATTTGGATAAATCTCACAGGTATTTTGTTGAGTAAAAGGAGCCAGATAGAAAAAGTACATACTATATAATTCCATTTATATGAGGTTCAAAAACAGACAAAGCTAATTTATGTTGATAGAAGTCAGATTATTAGTTACCTATAGGGAGGGTGGATGGGTAACTATAGACTGGGAAGGGGCACAAGAAAACCTTATGGGTTGCTAGCAGTGTTCTGGATAGTGATCTAAATGGCAGCTACACAGGTGTATAGATATGCAAAAATCATCCGACTGTGCACTTATGCTGAGCTCACTTTACACATTTCTCTCTATTCTGTACCACAGTAAAAAGATAGTTGGAGGAGTGAATGAATGGTCATGGTTCTTAAAAGCTGCTTTGTATCTTCCCCTTCCAAATAGTGTTTCGCACCCTGGTGTCCCAAATCCTGGACCGGGCTGAGCCTCTGCTCTCCTCCAGCCTCTCCTCAGAAGTCGTCACTGTTTTCCAGTATTACAGCTACTTTACCAGCCACGGTGTGAGTGACCTAGAGAGTTACTTGAACCAGCTGGCCAAGCAAGGTGGGACGTGTTCTTTTGTCACACTATGTGGTGGCTCACTTTGGAGTTATCTCTGGGTTTTTTGGTCATAGTTTTTAGTGAGGGTAACCTTTTTTTTTTTCCCCAAGTCAACAGCTGGGCTGAGATTTACCTTTTAAATGACTCTGGACTTTTAACATTAGTAAGCCTCTTGGCAGTGAACCAGGAATTTACTAAATCAACCCAATCATCTAGCAGTGGGGTACCGTTAACAGGAAGCTGGTCAATGATTTAAGACTCCACTGTAATTTCTTTCCTTCATTGATGTATTTACCACTTGTAGGATCAAGCCTACATGCAATACTATTTTACATTGCCCTTTTGAGTGGCACTTTCATAGTAGTAAGCAGAAATGGGATTCAAAAGAAGGCAAAGAGGGTGACAGATTGGGAAGGGAAATGAGGGAAAGATGGGAAACCAAATCTAAGGCTGCACATCACATGGGATGAGAAGAATGGGCTCCAACGTTGGGGTGCGCAATGAAGTTCATTATTGCCTTTTCATGTGGCACTTCAAATGTCAGAAATAAACTAAGTGTCTGAAATGAGTGAAAACCTCTTTGGGAGTGGAGCCAGGCAAGGAAGAGCTGGTTTCTGGTTCCCAAGTCTGTGATATGTAAATCCACTGAGGCTTGACGATGTGGGTGAAGAGGCGTGGGAATGAGGTCTGTTCTTTGGGAGTAGGCAGTTTGGCCCAGCACCAGGCAGCAGCAACATGTCTGGCCCAGACCCAGGCTTAGATTTTCTCTTTCTGGAAGATTAAACCCTGCGACAACATGTCCAGCACTGTGGTTGGCATCACAGTGAGAGGAAGGAAATCTTCCACCCAGCGCCATACCAGCCTGAACGCCAAAGAGTCTGTGCATAGCCCCTCAGGAAGAGCAAATGCTGGTACAGAGTGCTAGAAGGAGAAAGGCTAGGCAGGTGCTGCTGGTTTAGGACACAGAGTCTCACTTATTAGATTCTTCCTCTCTTTTTTTTTTTTTTTTTTTTGAGGAAGATTAGCCCTGAGCTAACTGCTGCCAATCCTCTTTTTCTTTTTTGAGGAAGACTAGCCCTGAGCTAACATCTGTGCCCATCTTCCTCTACTTTATATGTGGGACGCCTGCAACAGCATGGCATGCCAAGCGGTGCCATGTCCACACCCGGGATCCAAACCAGCAAACCAGCCCCGAGCCGCTGAAGCGGAACATGCAAACTTAACTGCTGCACCACTGGGCCAGCCCTTCTTCCTCTACTTTATATGTGGGACGCCTGCCACAGCATGGCTTGACAAGCAGTTCATAGGTCCGCACCCGTGCTCTGAACCAGTGACCCTGGGCTGCCAAAGCGGAACGTGCGAACTTAACTGCTGTGCCACCAGGCTGGCCCAGATTCTTCATTTTTTGATATTAAATTGTCACAGTCTAGATCAAGTTTCTGAGTAAATTTCTGTATTACTCAGTTTACATCAGTGGCAGTTGACATCTCCAAGCCTCTTATTACATGGTCCCAGAGAAGGCCTGCTCATTTATTGGTAGGAATAGAAAATGAAATGAAAAAAGCCCTAACCTTTTACATGTCTTTTTTTTTTCTTTACAAAAGAAAAAGGCCTTGATTATAAAAAAAAAAAAATTTAGAAAACATAGAGAAGCATAAAGGAAAAAGTTCAAATCACCCATTCTCCTACTTTTAGAATTTAATATATTTTTCAATTGAATATGCATGGGTTTTAAATTTCAAAATTGTGATTACTCATTCTAGAATGTTACATTCTGGTTTTTTATTTGGTATTATATCCCACGTTATTAATTCTTTGAAATAATTTTTTTAGTTTTACAGGATCCCTGCATTTGGATATAGACTAACATATTTGATTACTGTTGAACGTTTAGGTTGTTTTCCATTGTGTTTTTTTTAGCTGTTATACATGGTACTATCTCAAGACTTTTAATTAGGCTATTTATTTATAAAGTAGCAAAATCTCCAGAACATACACAGGAGGAGAAATAAGAAATTAAAGCAAAAGAAGTCTTGATAGTTCACAAACTTCTCTATTGTGTAGAGGATGCTGCTCTGTCAACGGAATATGAATTTTAGCTTATATTTTCCCATCTGTACTGACAGACACACTCCCATCATAACGTTTTTGTGGCTAACAAATGCCCATGCTGGATATCTAGTTAGGAATTCCAGTACATTCCTTAGTTAATCAATGTGGTCAGTTTGTCCAAATGGGACTCAAAACCCTATATTTTATCATATTGTCTCCATATTCCAGCCAACCAGCCGGATTTCTCCATCAGGGCCCAGCTGCCTGAGTGCAGACAGAGAGGACGCAGAGTTGGGGTCACTCACGGTTAAAGTTTTGCCAGACGGGTCTGACTGAAAGACAGGGGCAGCAGAGTTTGCTCTCTCCGGAAGATTGTACAAAGTGTTTACTTGTATTTTCTTCACTACGTATTTTTACCTTTGACGATTTAATTCACCTGTAAGTTGTTTTGGTAGCCATTATGAGGAGGATCCACCATCACTGTTTTCTCATATGATTTGCCATTTGCCTTAATATAATTATCTGAATAATCTGTCCTTTTCTCACTAGTTGGAAACATCACCTGTATCATATGCTAATTTTTCATATACACTTGGGTCTGTTGTTATGTATATACTTGAGTCTCATTTATATTTCTAATGGGCGTGTTACTTTAATGTCAGAAAGTGAACTCTTTTCTTCTCGCTCTCTAGTTTCCATGGTTCATACTCTACAATCATTAAGAGATGAAAAACTACTCCAGGCCATGAGTGACCTTGCACCGGGCAGCCTGCCAGCCCAGCAGGAAGTTCTCAGGACTCTGGCTCTGCTGTTAACCGGGGACGACAGTGAAGTCCGAGAGGCTGTGACGCTTTACTTGACAGCAGCCTCCAGAAATGAGCATTTCAGGGAAAAGGTAGGGCACAAAATCACAGGCATCGAGCCAGAAGCTTGTTTAATTTTCTATCATTTACTATTAATATTTTGTCATTTGTTCTTTTCTAAAAATAATTTTCTTCCACTTATTGATAATATATACCCTGTAAAACAATTTAAATTGCAAAAATGTTCTATAAGTACTTAAACACCTGTACGTCCAGCCGCCAGAGAAAACTATTAATAACTTAGTGTCTATTCCTTCAGATTTTTTTCTATGTACATGCTAACATATGTAATTACTTTTTCTTAAATTAGATCACACTATTCTGTTGTGTAATTGATTTTTTTTTAAAGATTTTATTTTTTTCCTTTTTCTCCCCAAAGCCCCTCGGTACATAGTTGTATATTCTTAGTTGTGGGTCCTTCTAGTTGTGGCATGTAGGACGCCGCTTCAGCATGGCTCGATGAGCAGTGCCATGACTGCGCCCAGGATTCAAACCCATGAAACACTGGGCCGCCTGCAGCGGAATGCGTGGACTTAACCACTCGGCCACGGGCTGGCCCCCGTGATTGATTTTTTAAATGTACTATATCGTGGTTATTTTCCTTCCATGGCAGAACATATTGATCTACTCCATTCTATTTGATGGATCAATGGCATCTCAGTGTATAGACAGCCCATAATTTATTATTCTATATTGGTGGGCATTTGTATAGTTTCCAACTTGGAAAAATATTATGGTGATCATACATACGTATATGGTGATCATACATGTGTGTTCACACACACTTATTTTATGAGTAGTTTGGGGTCAAGTTGTCAAACTTTTGGGTCAAAGAGCTAGAATATTTTTAAGTTTAAAAGCTATCACTCTTGTTGCTAGGAAAGGGATGATTTACCTGTTTCTTGGCTTCAATCCAGTAGCCATCCAGGTGTAACAGGCATCTGCAATTCAAACCCATTGGGGCTGGGACAGGGGCCTTGGTCCTCTGGGCGCCCTTTACAATTTGAACGGTCATTCTAACAACTAACTCCCATCAACCCTCTCCAGCTCAAGAAAATTAAACTTGGCTCCTTCTTGTCCTTGGAAAGGTCAAATGTTGGACTCTGAGAAGAGTCTAACTTTTCTAAGGCATTACCTGAGCTAGGGTGTGGTGGGATGTTGGTGTACTCACAAGAAGATAGTCCATTCTAATGCTATTTTGGGCCAAGAGCATGAATTTTGTTTTGTTCTTTCCCACAAAGTTGTGGACTTTTACTGGAATTGGGTCAAAAGGCTGTTCTATAGGCCAACTGTCCTCACCCTCACTGAATGAGAGGAAGAAAATTAAAGAAGTGAGAACACTGCTGGTAGCCGTGTATACAGGCATCCGAGTATACAGAGTCTTCTGTGAGCAGGATCGTGGCACTCTTGATCATGAGAAGGAGCCAGGCTTCTAGCATCCCCTTAGAAACAGCAGCAGTTACAACCTGGCCCTCCTCTGGCACTTCCGTATGCACCTTTTACTTTTAGGGAACGTCCACGGGTGACATGATCTCTTTTTATTTGAATTCAGCTCTTATGTTTATTCTCTCGAATTTATTTTTCATGAATGAGTCTTTATTAAGTGACTGATGTGTCCCTGATGCAGCATGGAGGATTTTGTGGACCCAGTAGAAATAAAGGGAAAATAGTCCCTGTCCTTGGAGTGTTTCCAATCTAGTCAGAAAAATAAGAAATAATAATCACTGCCAATTACTGAGTACCTGCTAAACACCAGTCACTGTGTTACATCGCTTACGTGTCTTCTCTATAACAAGATGTGTGTTATTATCCTCTATTTTATAGATGAGGAAACTGAGCCTCTGAATAGTTAAACTTGGCTAAGATGACACTAGTTAAGTGGTAGAACATGGATACCACCTAGAAATGTTAGGCCCCCGCCCAAACCCTGAACTCTTTCCATTTTTTCTTATATGAAATAGCAAAGGTTAGTTCATTAATTCTTGAAACTAGCTGTGAAGGGCTAAAGCAATACAAAAATACCTAGATGAGAGCTGGTGTTACTGTAAACCTTGAACCTTGCTTCAAGAATCATAGCTATTGAACTAAAAGTTGTGTGTTGATTCCTTCTTCTATGCTTTTTTCCTCCCAACTAGACAAGTAGGAAATATCTATTCTTCTCCAATTATACTGTCATATTGGGATGTTGTTGCTTCTTTAATCATCTAGGACCTGCCAAGGGAGATGCTAACTCTCTTACTTTGCACCAGGGGGCTTCTTGCTTCACAGTACACCCTCTGTTTGCTTCTTAGAACTACTACCAATCTAGTGTCACTGCAGCCACCATTTCTTAGGCAACTGCTCAAACTAAAATAAGCAATGTGATGCTCACTTGTTTTGCGAGATTGTGTATCTCTGCATGGCACAGGGCAGTGCCAAATGCTTTCAAGAAATAGCCCCCAGATCCCACTCAAGCCAGTAGAGATTCAGTCCTGTACTCCAAGGGACAGTGTGGCCCAGAAGCCCCCTCCAAAGTTCCTTTCCCAGTGGTGGACTGACCCAGGTCAAGATCCAGCACTTCATCCCCATTGAATCATTGTTATAATGTAAACATGCCTGAGAGGAAGGGCAATTTAAGTCATTATCAGTCATTTAAGCCTTAGAATGTATGGTTTGAAAGAGTTAAACCTTTGGTTTGGTTGTTAAACCTTGAAGGCTCTTAGGAGGGATAAATGAGGAAAATAGAGAAGAGTTGTGTGCTGAAGTTCATCCACTTTATAATTTTAACAAGAGCTAGTCCTGGACGTCAAAATCAATTGATTATGAAAAAGGCTAAGTGAAATGGGACTTCTACTATTACTATTATTTTTAATAGCCAAAAGTGGAAATAATCCAAATGTCCATCAACTCATGAATAAACAAAAGTGGTCTGTCCTTACAATGGAATATTATTCAGCATAAAAAGGAATGGGGTGGTGATACATGCTACAACATGGATGAACCTTGAAAACATGATGCTAAGTGAAAGAGCAAGACATAAAGGCCACATATTATATGATTCCGTTCATATGAAATGTCCAGAATAGGCAAATCCATTGAGACAGAGAGTAAATTAGTGGTTGCCAGGAATTGGAGGAAGGAGAAAATGGGAATGACTGCTGATGGATGCAGGATTTCTTTCTGGGGTAATGGAAATGTTCTGGAATTAGATAGTAGTGATGGTGTGTGAATGTCCTAAAAACCACTGAATTATACACTTTAAAGGGTGAATATTATGCTATGTGAATTATATCTCCATTTTAAAAAAGAATGGAGTTCTTCTATAGAACTGAATAAAGAGGATATGTTTAACCACAGCTGTGGGTGACCATCACAATACTATGTGGCATCTCATGACAATCACATCATTAAGTGGCTGATTACACTTTCAAGCTATTTCATCTAGACACTATGATGGGTACTCACTAAGTACAGAATAACGTTCTAGGTTGTATAAGGAGTTTAATAAATTAAAAACACAAAACGAGATCTTCATCCTTAGGGAGCTTCAACATAAATGAGAACCCTGTGGTATCTTTTTCCTATAAACAAATATATGAATTCACAGATATATGTAAGAATAGAAGTAATATTAGAGCTGTATTTATTGAGGGCTTACTTTGTGCCAGGCACTATTTTCAGTCCTTAACATGTGATGCCACATTTAAAATTCACAAAGCCCTATGAGTGGGTCTTATTATTACAACCATTTTGCAGATTAGCAGACTGAGGCACAGCAAGTTAAGTAAAATGCCTAAAATCATATGTGAGGAAATTGAGAGACATATTAGAAATATATATACTTATAAATACAGACACATATAAATAATGACAGATAGCTTAATACAAATCAAGGAAAATGTAAGTCATAAGAAATCAGAGAAAAGGATCCTAGAGAGCTGGTCACACAGTGGTTAATGAAGTGGGACCTGGGTCTTGAGCCCATTTTGAAGAAAGTCAGGAATGAAGCCTGTCCAACAGGAGAGCAGAGCACATGGCTTTCTCTGTGGGGAGCACAGTGACTGGATTCAACGACAGAGTGTGGCAGGAAAAGCAAGCAGTTGGAGAGAGAGTGAGTAGCCAACTAGTTTAGGACCTTGAAAAGCTCATAATGAGGAGTTCCAATCCAATGCCAGGCCAAAATAAAGAGGAGAAGGCACTTGACCATCCTAAGAGATGGGAGGTGGGTAGGCTCATGAGAGTCATAATATACACTTGAGGAAGGGATCCCTCATCATTAGATGCTGGAAGCAGAAATGCTGTGGTGGTGATCCAGGCATGAAATTAAGACCTTGGGAGGACAGGTGGCCATGCAAAAGCGAGAAGTTAAAGAATTATAAGCTATTTAGCTTGGTAAAAATAAGAAAATTTATTTTTGTAGAGATTTTTCTACAGATATCCATATGCCATGTATAAACACAGCACTGCCTTATCGCTGGAACTTCCTGCCTCCTGTCTTCCTTTTGGCTGGAAGGCCATTTGCTCCCCCAGCTTCCCAACTGAAATCTAACGCATCCTTTCCAGTCCAGTTCAAACATCATTTTTGTGGCACCTGCCCTGGCACTCCAGAAGGTGACTCTCTTCCACGTGACTGACTCAGCATTGCATCGATTTTTTGTGGCACCTGGTACATTTCTTCTCTGAAGTTCCTTCTAAATAATCTTAGCATTTCTACTAGACCTGAGGGTCCCTTGGAAGCTGGAATCATAACTTTTTATCTTCCAAATTCGTATTCCCCAGAGTCTGTGACGTGGTAGAATGTAAAAGATGAGACTACTCTTTTAATAAACATGAATTTTGGTTGGTCTTATTTTTTTGGCTCTGAAGGTAGTGCAGAATGTCTTGTTTTATGCCGTAGTTTATCTCAGGGAGTAAAAATGATATATAGCTCTGAAACTACAAACACATCAAAATGTCTTCACACTCTCCTTCTCTTTCAGGCCTTGCTCTATTACTGTGAAGCACTAACAAAGACAGACCTTCAGCTCCAGAAGGCAGCTTGCCTGGCCCTCAGAAGCCTGGAGGTAAAGCCCAGCATCAAGCCCCCTGGCAGCTGAGCTTTGAGCACGACTCAGCCAAGTGTACAGAACGGCTTTCCTTCCATATGCAGGAGTGCCTGTCGTGGCAGCATTTCCCATCTCCTGAGCATGCTATCTTAGCTTGGGGGTTCCTTTTATCTTTACACAGTAACTAAATATGACTTTGTTTTGTTAAAGTCAATAAGTTTCAGAAAGCAATTATGTTTTTCAATAACCCACTGGAATCAGTTTGCCTCTGGGTCAATATTAAAAAAGTTTATCTTATCCCCAAAGCAAGATGAGATGATGATTTCACCAATTTTTATTGTGTCCAAAAAAATAGCAGGGACAAATAAAATTTGCAAAGTACTAAAATTCATTGTACTTGTAAATTTCTAGATCCTTCCCCATGAACTGTTATTACTAAACGGCTCACTAATCTTAATTGGGTCAAAGGGAGGTGTTAGTGAGCAATGAGAGAGCTCAAAAGGAAATGGAAAAAAGGGCTGAGAATTCCCATCATTAAAGAGTTTGCCTTTCAATAGTCAAGATTTAATGTTTGACCTACCTTAATCACAAAAAACAAGACTAATCACTATTGAGAAAAGAATGAGAAAGCCACACCTTAGAACTTGCTAGAATCTTGGATGGGTGCGTGGGACAAGGGGCAGGGACCTGCAGGCCTGATGGGACATGAAGAAAGGGATTAACACCTCAAAAGAAAAAGTTAATGACCTGTGAAGAAAAACCGCTCTGGGAAATTTTGCCTTCCTTGTTACTTGGTCAAAAAATTACCTTTAGGTGACCAAAAAAAAAGCCCACAGTGAGTTGTCTCCTGATATACGGTGACCCATCAGGATGATGGCTGTGATATGGGAGTTAACGTAAATAGAGACATGAGGATACAGTGATCTGCGTTGGTTTTTGTGAATTTACATGCTGCGAAGGTGATAGTAGAAGCTACAGTTTCAAATTCTGGCATATCCCAAGTGTGGGAGCCCCGATTCCTCCCCTTTTCCCTTTTCTCCTAGAAGATAGGATCCTTTCTGCAGAATAAAAGACCTCTTTCTAAACCAACCCTAGCTCCTGAAAGGGGCTCTATGAGCGTGGTGTGAAAACAGTGCAGACTCATGGTTTCAGCCACCCAAACCAATCAACTAGCTACCTTGTTGGGGAAAATAATTTTTTTTAATTAATGATAGCAAGCAGACATCCCACATTTTTCTTTTCTATTATCACACTGGAAATGACCTTGAGGGATGAGGGTCCTTAAATCCAGTGGCCCTCCAATTTTAGGTCCCTGAGCTGTCTCATTGGGCTAACCCAGAGTCTACGCATGCTGCTCACTCCAGTTTGCCATGTTCTGGCACCCAGCACCACCACCACCGCTTCATAAACCTAGCTGTCTTCCGAGAAAGAAAAACCTAATTTTTTTTTTAAGTTAAGATATACTTTTATTTTTTTTTTAAGATTTTATTTTTCCTTTTTCTCCCCAAGCCCCCCCGTACCTAGTTGTGTATTTTTAGTTGTGGGTCCTTGTAGTGGTGGTATGTGGGACGCCACCTCAGCATGGCCTGATGAGCGGTGCCATGTCCACGCCCAGGATCTGAACCCGTGAAACCCTGGGCCGCTGAAGTGGGGTGCAAACTTAACCACTCGGCCACGGGGCCAGCCCCAGAAAAACCTAATTTGTTACCTATTGTCAACTCCTCAAAATCTCAGCAAGAGCACTTCTGTTTTGTAGCAGGCGGGCTGCCTTTCTCTACCTGCCCTAAATACGTGTTCGCAGAGATGCTATGCTAGGCCCTCTTCCCCCTCTGCGTGTTCTCCCTGGGTAAACATCGACTCCCATGTCTTCCATTGTCATGTACATGCTAATAAGTCCCAATATTTCCAGTCCTGGCCTTCCTTTCCCACCTCTTATCCAGCTTGCTGTTAGATATCTCCACTCGGAAGTCACCTTTCACTCGACCCATCTCACCCCCACATCTAGTCTTCTGTGTCTTAATGATCACACAATCACCTCCCAGTAGCTCGTGCCTGAAATCTAGAAGCCATCAGTGACCACCCCCCTCCTCCACATCCAACCAGCCTCCCCATCCTGTAGATCCCACTTCCTCAGTAGCCTGAATCTGTCCACTCTTTATCCCCACTCTTTTCACCTGGATTCGAGCAACCTTCCTACCAGTCTCTTTGCCTCTTTAGAGTCTGAACCCCCTTCAGTCCATCTTCTTTGCTGCAATTGGAATGCTCATAATAAAATACAAATCCTGCCTAAAACTCTCCCATGGCTTTCAGTGATCTTAGAATGAAGTCCAAAACCTTTAATGTGACTTGTAAGGCCCTCCTTGATTTGGACCCTGTCACAAGCTATTCCCTTGTCTAGAATTTGTTTCCTTCTCCACACTCCCAAATACACATGTGCATGCGTGCACACACAGACACACACACACACACACTCACACACCCCTACCACATGCCCAAACCTAGCTAACTCCTCTGAGATATCACTTCCTCCCTAAAGACTTCCCTAATCAGACCAGGTTACATTTCCCAGTCATGTTCTGCCCTAGCACCCTGAATCAGCCTATTGTTCGTTATAATAATTACTTTACTTGTTTAACAATCTGTCTTTCCTCTAGACTATAAACTCTGGAGGGCCAGGACTGTGTCTTGTTCATTGCTGACTATCTCATGTCTTGTGAACTGAATGGTTCATGTGGAGTGCTCAATAAATGTTTGTGGAATAAACAAACAGAAGAATTCCCATCCTTGACCTTTATTCTTTTCCTCCATTTTAGTATATAAGTTAAATATTAGGAATTCTTAAATTAGAGCTATTTTGGAAGGAGTACAATACAATGGAAAGAACTAGGAGAAGTAAATTCTATTCTAGAAAAGCGAGCTAGTCACTTCACTGCCCTAGGCCTGGAGTCCTCGGTGAAATGAGGAATTTAGCTGATCATCGGAGCTCCTGCAAGTACAAATCCTGGGCTCCAACCCAGGAAATTCTAATATAGTCCGTCTGGAGTGGTGCCCAGGAATCTGTACTTAAAAGACCTCGCTAAAGTGATCCTGACACTCAGCTAGGTTTGGGAACCCCTGAGTTGGATGGTTTTTAAAGTCCCGACCAGCTTTGAAATGCTAAATCTCATGTAATCATAGACATAAAAACAGAATGCTATTTTATGTATTTTCTCCTTGTAGGCTACTGAAAGCATTAAAATGCTGGTGACATTGTGTCAGTCTGACACTGAAGAAATCAGAAATGTGGCCTCAGAAACCCTCTTGTCTCTTGGTGAGTTGTTTTTTATGTGATTGTTTGCTTTTTTTTTTTGCAATTTTTTTTATTGTGGTAAAACATAAAATTTACCACCTAAACCCTTTGCAAGTGTATAGTTCAGAAGTACGTATATTCACATTGCTGTGCAACGTGCAGAATTCTTCTCATCTTGCAAAACTAACTCTGTCCCCATTGAATAATAACTTCCCAGCTTCCCCTCCCCTGGCTTCTGGAAACCACCATTCTGCTTTCTATCTCTATGAATTTGACAACTCTAGTCACCTCACATAAGTGAAATTATAGAGCATTTGTCTTTTAGTGACTGGTTTATTTCATGTAGGTTAATGTCTTCAAGGTTCATCGATGTCGTGGCATGTGTCAGAATTTCCTTCCTTTTTAAGGCTGAATAATATCCCGTTGTATGGAGAGACCACACTTTGTTTATCTGTTCCCATGATTGTTTACTTTTGATACCCTCAAAGGGAACTGTAAGGAAAAATTTCACGTGCCCTGTTTTAGCAATTGTCCCCCTATAGGCTATCTGCTCACACTTCTATACACACACACACACACACAGAGTATAAAGAACTGACCAATTTCTATCTCCCCCCAACTGCTGGTTCTAACTGTCTGGATGTTGAGGGTGAGTGTTGCTTTCTGGAGCTTTTCTAGATGGGTTGACCAGTCTGTGCACCATGTGGAATCAAGAACATAGAAGTCAAACCATAATGCAGGGGTAACAGTCAGAATCCGGATTGGATGGCCAGGTTGGGGTCAGCGCTACATGGAGGACAATGATTGGCTGAGGTTCCAGGGTGCCTTCCCCAGGGAATGCCATCATCCCCCGGGTACCTTAGTCTGACTGTCAGGTTAACCTCTGATTGCCCTGCTGGCCTGTGCCTCCCTGAGCCCTAACACCAAAGAAGAGAAGATCAGTCTTATTTTATTCTAGAATAACCAGATAAACCTTCCCCTTCACTCCACTTTATAAAGGTTCATGCCTAACAGCTTTCATACTTTTATTCTTTTGGGGGAGTTGGGAGGGTAGAAAGAGGCTTTTTTAACTCTGCATAAAAAAATATAAATGTTATAAATAAATAAACTACTACAACATACTCTTAAAGTATAAAAACTATACACCTAAAAGTCCTCAAATATAATCCGGTCAATAAGACTAGCTGGAAAAAAGCCACCCTAGTTTGACTTTAGTAGCTTAATAACGTAATAGGAAATCTCATGGCATTTATAATCACCGTGAAAATCACATTCATTGTTAGGTGTTCTTTCTTCATTACGGGTTTAGTACGGCTTCGTTCTGCTTTTGAATATATCATTCGATGTACAGAAATCTTGGCCAGCATATGTTTGTTTAGAGGATAAAACGGTTTTTCCTTATGGCTGTTTTAGGCATAGAAATTATTTAAATCCCTAAAACTGTGCCCAGGATATTGTTAGTTTGAACTTCTTTTATCCCTTAATGTTCTGAAATAACAAGGTGTGCCGGACATGTGTAAAGCGTAGCCAACAATGCTTGTCTTTCCAGTGTAACCTAAGGAAGCTTATCCCTATTGAAGGTGCCCCAAGATTCACTTCAGCTGCAGAAATAGCAGCACCTCCAGGCCTGCTCATCACGCCTGCTTCACCTTAGCTCTTTACAGACAGGGCTCCCTGCAGCCCCCAGGCCCTCTCGCACCACCAGATCATGGTTCTCAGCGCCAGCTGCACATCGGAATCACCAAGGAAGCTTTAAAATACACCCATGCCTGGGTTCCACTTTCAAAGGTTCTGCTTTCATTGGTCTGAGGTGTGCCTTGGCATTGGGATTTTTAAAATTCTCCCAAGTGATTCTAATGTGCAACAAAGTTTGAGAACCTCTCAACTCAATGTTATGAATCTCCTTTGACCCTACTACATAAATACTGGTGCATTTTTATTTCACACAGATGATTGAATTGATATAATGAAAACAGTGTTTTCAGTGGAAGTTGATAAAACTGCCCTCGGATGAGGGTGGTCACAGGGCATTTGAGGGACTCAGAGCAGCAGCTGTTTACCAGCCAGTACGGAGTTACTTCAATATTTTAACCTAGAGCTGCCCAGCAGGTCCCTCTGTGACGATGGGAATGTCCTCTATGTGCACTGTCCCATACGGCAGCCAGTATTCTCATGTGGCTACGGAGCATTTCAACGTGGCTGCTGTGAATGAGGAACTCAAGTTTCCACTTTAATTTTGAGTGGTTGCCATTTAAATTTAAGTAGCCACATGCGGCTGGTGGCCACTATATTGGACAGAGTTTTCACCATGGCTATGGACAGTCCGTTGTGTCCTGTCTGGACCTCAGTCCCATTTGGAACCACACTGCCTGACACCCCAAAGCTCGAGCTCTTTCTCCTCCAACACCATACCTACTTCATAGGACTGTTAAAGGACCAGCGGAGGAGCCAACACAGATCAAAGCCCACTGAAAACTGAATGATAGGAAGAGTGAGATGCCCTGAGGGCCCAGCCCTGGTTGTGTCGCTGTAACACCTGTAGAGGAATTGCTCTGTGTCAGGCACTGTTTTGAGACATCTGCAGGGGTTAGCTTGTTTAATCCTCTCCAGGACTCCATGAGGGAGGAAGTACCGTTAGTCTCATTTTACAGAGGGGCACACTGAAGCCTGCTGAAGTTGCATAATCTGCCATGGACACCCAGACCCATAGAGCACTGCCATGGAATCCCAACCCCCTAGGCCACCTGGACTCTGTGGGTCTCTGGGGGAAGAACTGAACACCTCAAAATTGGAATATATCCATGAGCAAACTAGGAACTGGCCTGGTATTCGCTGTTTTTAAAATAGCATTCATTAGCCAAGGCATCCATGGGAGTGTGTGTGAGGGGCAGGGAGCATGGTATGAATGGGCCTAGCTCGGGCTCTCTGTCTCTCCATCTCCCCCCGTCATCAGCTGAAAAGCTGCTGTTTTTAATGTTTTCTATGTCAGGGTTTTGCATAAATGTTTAGTTTCAAACAAAGGGCTCTACTCCAAAGTAATAAAAAGTTGAAAACCACCACATTAGGAAAAAAGAAAAAAAATAGCATTTGCCTCAGAAAAGTCAAGGCAAGCAGGAAAAAAATCAACAAAAATCTCTTAAAATTCTTGGCTTTTGCTTATAGAAGAGTTCACTACAAAGTTCTTTTAAATACAGGCGAATCTCTACTTTTATATCCAACGTATTACTGAAAATGTTAAATGTACCAGAAAAAAAAAAAAAGAACAGACTTTTGGTTTATTAAAAGGCTTCTGTTTCCAGAGACTACAGTATATTATAAAATCCATGATTACACTCCTTTTCTAAAACCCACTAATATGAGTGTATTTCCAACGTTCATGAATCTTTTTTTTACTTTTGTTTTTTTCACAATGAACTTCTGATTGAGCACAACTGATTATTCCCATCTTTGTCTTATTGTGTTAAATGTATGAAAGCCTGCTTCTTATCGCTAGTGTCTGTTACTCATTTTCCGATTTTCTAATCATGTTTTTAAAAATAGGAAAAATGGAACAAAATATTCAAATAATTTGCAAATACATGCTAGCTGTTCCTATTCAAGATGGTACTACTGACAAAACTGAACTAGCTGTTGGCTGGTAGACGGCATGACCACGTTTATATGGCAAAGAGTAATTTTTCAGCTGAAGTTTGAAAGCCTAAATTTGACTTTTATGAAAGATCGTTTAGATGTACCAATATATAAAAGCAAAAGTTATGTAAAAGTTCAATGCACTGAGGGCCGGCACAGTGGCGCAGCAGTTTAGTGTGCACATTCTGCTTCAGTGGCCCGGGGTTTGCCAGTTCAGATCCCAGGTGCGGACATGGCACTGCTTGACAAGCCATGCTGTGGCAGGTGTCCCACATATATAAAAAAAAAAAAAAGCAGAAGAAGATGGGCATGGATATTAGGGCCAGTCTTCCTCAGCAAAAAGAGGAGGATTGGCAGCAGATGTTAGCTCAGGGCTAATCTTCCTCAAAAAAAAAAAAAGTTCAATGCACTGAAATGAAGGACCAGCCATATTGAAATCCCTAATGCTCTTAAAATATAATCCATATGATTTCTCAGGAGTAGATCTATTATGTGAAATTATCAACACCAAATGCCCATAGAACTTCTACTCTGATTCACACGTTGGCATTCTTTTAGTCTCTGGCTTAGCTCAAAAGTTCTCGGTTGTTCTAAACATTACTTAGAAAACAGTATAATTAAGAATAACAGAAGATGACTTTTCGGTACCTAAAGTTCACATTAGCAAAATATAGCGATCCATACCCAAACAATTGGTATTAATTTATCAGAATTAATTATTCTGAATGACGAATAAAAAAGTTTAAACTGGTATTCATTTTTAATGTTCTATATCCAGGAGAAGATGGGCGGCTTGCATATGAACAGTTGGACAAATTTCCTCGAGACTGTGTTAAAGTTGGAGGTCGTCATGGAACTGAAGTTGCCACGGCCTTTTAATTACAAGTTAACTCTGCCTAACGGCTGACTTAATAAATGGCCCTCTTAATCAAGATGGTGCTGTGATTTAGCTGGAATGTGTTTCAAACTTGAAGAGTTCTGTTGAGGTTGTCCGGAAATTTAACGTGTTATCAAAAGAATTCAAAATCCAGTTTCACAGTACGTATCCACTTCTTTGGCCAACAGAATAGGGCTACGTATAATTCAGTAGATTACATTGTTGATTGCTTCTGACAATAGTAAGAGTCCATCTTATCTAATATGTATGGGATTTTAAAACAGCCATCTTTGTACTTTTTGGGAAGATCTTCTATAAGCTCAAAATAGTCATGTCATAGCTTGCTAAATATCATACGCCTTGCAGTTTTTCTCTGTCATGTTCTCAGGGTTGAGTGGCCCCCTTAGCTACCTAATTTTACGTTAAACGCAAAGCACAAAAAAGAATTTCTTTGAATAAAAGTTTGCCTGCAGAACCTGGTAAAATGACACATTTTAAGGGTTTAATTTTTTTTAATTTCATTTTTTCAAGCCTCCACTAATTTCTTTTGTTTCTTTTCTTCATTCTGAAAATTCCGAAGCATGTTTTCGTTATGGTAAAAAGATAAGTAGATGACTAAGGACTACCTTATTAAGATTCTACCCATGCTCATTTAAAAAAGGACACGCAAAACTTAAGCTATTTTTAAAAAACAAGAGCCATTTTTTTTTATGATACTTTTACAATAGAGCTATTTTACTGCTAGCACAAATCAAAACCAAAAGTCACGGATGCAGAAAGCTGTGATGCTTTTTGAGGTAGAAGAACCTGGAACTTGGAGGAATCCTAATGGGTTGGGAGCAGAGGGACATTAAAAGTGGTCCTGGCTTCTGTAAAAATCACCATGAGTTTAGGAAGAAGAACACTTTGAGGGATGGTTACTGCGCTAGACAAATCATTCACCACTGGATAGGCTCCTCGGCCAAATAGTTAAAACCACAGCTCCCATTATAGCTTCCATATCAAGGCAGCAAGTCCATTAAATAAAGTACAAAACCACTCAGTAGCTCTTATTAAATAATTTTTCTTCCTTTTAAGAGTATACAAGGTGGGATATGCCAAGATAACAAAATAATATGTATGAGTATAATTTAAACTGTGGAATATCAACTGTATTCTGAATGTGTTTGTATAAAATATCATTTAGATGTCATTTTAAATATTTACATTTTAGCAAGACTTTTAAAAACAACTCATTTCATTTGCAAGTAAAAATTGTTCGCCAGGCTTCCTGGCAAATAGTTCTTTCAACTGTGAAGTTATAATGTATATATATATTTGTATATTTATAAATATTATATATATGCATATATCCTTCATTTTAAAGGTACATTGTACAGTCCATAGTTAGTATGTCTAGTCTATAGTCTCTGTTAAATGGTCAAGATGACTGTTTTTATAGAAAGTCAAATCACCAATGTGACAGAGTTTTCTGTTTGGTTTGGTTTTTTATTTTTTGAATATTGCATGAGCAATTCCATATCTTTTGTATTCACTTTGCTTTTTATTTTTGGTTGAAGGGGGTGCCTTTAGTTTTGTGGCATTTGTATTCATCACTCTTTCAATCATGTAAGTTAAAATAAAAATTATTTTTGGATTACTAGTCTCATGTACAGAGTCTAGCGTATTTTTTTCACATGGCTTTCTTGAGTTGGTATTTACACAATATACTACACCTCATTCTCAACTTGAATTTATTCTTATCTTAAAATTCCTTCTTCTAGGGGCCGGCCCCATGGCTGAGTGGTTAAGTTCATGCACTCCGCTGCAGTGGCCCAGTGTTTCACCGGTTCGAATCCTGGGCGTGGACATGGCACCACTCGTCAGGCCGTGCTGAGGTGGCGTCCCACATAGCACAACTAGAAGGACCCACAACTAAAAATACACAACTATATACTGGGGGGCTTTGGGAGAAAAAAGAAAAATAAAATCTTTAAAAAAAAATTCCTTCATCTATAAATGAAGATAATATTTACTTCTCAGATTTGTTGTAAAGCTAATTAGAGAAAAAGAGCTGTGTTTCAGAGTTATGGAACAGAGACTGTGAGCTCCTTGAGGGTAAAAAGAGCCTTCATTTACTTGCGTATGTTCCCAGCCCAAACCCCCACCAACATCGTCACAGAGGGGTCCCTAACATTCAGCTCCAAGAGGAAGTATTTACCAAGTGACTCATTAAATACCAGCAAATGCTCATCATTTATGAGCATCAGTAAAAACACTTTCCCCCATAAGGTTTGTTGCTGTACTGTTAGAATTGCCTTATTTACTTTACAAAATTATGAAGTAAGATTGTAACCCTAAATTCAGCAGAAAAGACCAGCACTTCTGACTATATCAGAAAAGCAAATTAGTCAAATAGAAAAATAAATATTTTTATCCCTGAAATTTCCCTAGAGAACAGCATCTCTTATTAAACAAATGTTATTTTTTTATTTTGGGAAAGTTCTAAGTATTCCTTGTGCAGAGAACAATAGTTGGCTAAAAAACAGATCTCTAACTTATTTATTTAACACGTATTTGTTGCGTACTTACCATGGATAAGGTTTCTGCCAGGGACTGTTCTTGGCACGGGAGATACAGCAGTGAAGCAAAAAACAAAAGACAGATAAAAACCCCTGCCCTCGCAGGACTTATAGCCTGGCAAGGGGAGACAATAAAACAGAGAGGGGGGGAAAAAGAATTGCACGCGTTGGGAGTGGAAGATGTGATAGGGCCAAGATCACAAGTTTAAAAGAGTGGTAAGGGAGGGCCTACGAGGAAATTGCATCTGAGGAACTGATGGAGTGAGCCTCGTGGATATCTCTGGGAAGAACATTCTAGGCCAGAGGCAATAATAAGCACAAAGGCCTTGAGACTGGGCCATGGTTGGTGTTTCAGATTTTCTAGTAGCCTCCTTAAAAAAAGTAATAGGCCCCGTGGCCGAGTGGTTAAGTTTGCGCGCTCCACTGCAGGCGGCCCAGTGTTTCGTTGGTTCGAATCCTGGGCGCGGACATGGCACTGCTCGTCAAGCCACGCTGAGGCAGTGTCCCACATGCCACAACTAGAAGGACCCACAAGGAAGAATATACAACTATGTACTGGGGGGCTTTGGGGAGAAAAAGGAGAAAATTAAAAAAAAAATCTTAAAAAAAAAGTAATAAGAACAGGGGAAGTTAACTTTAATAATATATTTTATTTAACCTGATATAGCCAAAATATTTCTACTTATAATCAATAAAAAGTTATTAATATTTTGCATTCTTTTTTTCATACTAAATCTTTGAAATCCTCCAATGTGTATTTTATACTTACAGCACATCTCAATTCAGATTAATGACATTACAAGGGCTCCATAGCCACACTTGGCTAGTGGCTACCATATTGGAAAATGCAAGTCTATGTTTCCCCAGTTGTCCCAGTAATACCCTTTTATAGCATATACATACAAACACACTCACGCACATGCATGCACACCCCTCTGGACACAGGATCCAACCATAGATTTCATGTTTAATTTAGTTGTCATGTCTCTTCAGCCTCTTTTAATCTAGAACACTAGCTGCCCCTCCTCCTTTTTTTAAACTTCCACACCTTAATATATTTGAAGAATATAGGCGAGTACATTTTGTAGAATCTTTCAAATTTAGAGAGGGAGTCCAAATTTCCGCTTTGAAAGTAGAGCTAAAAGGATTTGTTGATAAGTTGGAAATGAGATGTGAGACAGATAAAAGCCAAGGATGATCCCATCATTTCAGCCTGAACAACTGGCAGGATGGAATACCATCCTCCAAGATAAACTGAGAAGCGGCAGGTTTAGAAAGGAAGCTCAGGAATTCTGTTTTGACATTTTCAGTTTGAAAAGCCTCTTAGACAACCAAATAGAGAGAGCAATTTGGCGATTGAATGCGATTGATGTGTTGGAGTTCAAGTGAGAAATCCAATTAAAAATATAAAATTGGGAATCTTCAGCATATGGATGGTATTTAAAGCCATGAGACTGGTTTATTTCATCTAGGAAGTATAGATAGAGAAAAAGGATACAAGGACGGAGCCTTGGGACACTCCAATATTTAGAGGTCATAAAGAAGAGGGGGGGCCATCAAAGGAAAATGAAGAGTGACCAGTAGGAGAAAAATCAAGAGTCTGCCATCTTCAAAGCTAGATGAAAAAAGTGTTTCAAGGAGAAAGGAGTGTCAAATGCTGAAGACTGAGAAATGGATTCAGCAGGATGAAGGTCATCTGTGACCCAGACAAGCAATTTCGGTAGACTCGTGGGGTTGAAATCCTATTGGGAGTATATCCAAGAGAGAATGAAGGAACAAATGAAACAGCAAGTATGGCAACTCTTTGAAGAGTTATTGTATAAAGGGGAGCAGAAAAATGAATGTGCAATAACTGGGGGGAGAAGCTACATGCGGTCAGGAGAATGTTTTATTTTTTTCATGAGAAAAAGTATAGCATGCTTGATGATGCAAAGGATCCAGCTGAGATGGAAAAATTCGTAAGGCAAAAGAAGAATTGTAGTGCGATGTCCGTAGAGTGGGGTGAGAGGGGTTGGTTGAAATCTACTGCATAAATGGAGAGGGCATCCGAAATAACAGGAAGAAAGAGTACATGGGCACAGATGGAGATAGGTCAGTGGAAGCGATGGCAAGAGCTATGGAAGTTCTTTTTTTGGTTGCTTCTATTTCCTCAGCATAATAGGATAAATATAGGAAATCTACAATGTAGAGAAAAACTCTGATTACTTAACAAATAGGAAGAATAGGCATAATACTATGAAAGATCAATGGAAAGAAATTTAGTACATGTAGGAATAGTCAAAGTAGAATGGGCAAGTTTCTAGTAGACAGGAGTGAGTTTAGTGTGTGTCAGGGGAAACCAGTTTACTTTGAGAGTTTTGTGCTCCAGAGAAGCAAAAGTAACTTGGTTTAGTCAAATCGTAGAAGGCCTTTGATGCCAGGATGAAGAATTTAGGCATACATTGCTTCCCCCTGACTTGTGTATTCCAATCTACAGTGTTGCCAAGTGATGAATTCCAGAATTCTCAACTATTAACTTCTGTGACTGCCTGTAGTGTTAGTGAAGCACCATTGGCCTTTTTACACAATGGTTAAGATCCTCGCTTATTTTATGAAATGTGGGACTCAAATTTATGAGTATTTTGTGAGGCTGTATCAGCACCTCCGGAAATTCTGGATTGTCACTGCTAAGAGGCTTTTCATTAAGCAGAAGGAAGAAGAACATATCCCTCCAGCTGAGAGCATTTTTCACAAAGAAAAAATTTTACTACTTGGCCGTAGGTTGAAGAATAATTCTCTGTCCATTGAGAAGAGAGCTCAAGCTGCCTACAGAATCGGACTATTGGCCTTCACAGGTACTGATTTAACTAGCTGTGCTAACACAGGTGTTTCAAAATCTTTGTGCTTGTCATAACGCTGTAAATTAGTGATTTTCATAGTACTAGTCTTAAAATTCCAATAACATTTTCTTTGCTTAAATTATGAGTTTTTTTGTCGTTGCACCACCAAAGATATTACTAATTATTTTCTCCTCAAGGATCTCACATTTTAAAAGAATGTGTCCATCAAATAAACTACTATTTTCCTGCCTTTATCAATTAAATGTCTATACTGAAATTGGTTATCAAAATTCTCATGATCATAAAAAAATCAATGAATCTATACTGAGTTGATATAATTCCAACGTAGTGATGTGATTCCAATACAGAGTAAAACTACTTGGTATTTATTTTTTATCTTGTAAAAATACAGAAAACACAGAAAATAGCTTAGAAAAATCAACAAGAACTTACTGTTCTTAAAACACCTACCAGGAAAGCCAACAGGTGCCTCAGTTGAAAGCAACTGCTAATGTATGCTTGGCTAGAAAATTAAGTGGTAAACTGTTTAAACACATACCACTCTAACGATTGTCAAGTCCAGGCTCACTCCACTTTTTTCATCTAATAAATTTCAGGATATGTAATGAAATTTTATAGATAGACCTCAACAACACGTCTCCTATTTAGAACCTCTGGCTGGTAGCTATAAGTGTCATAGATGGATTGACCTTTTTTTCTTTTCAGTGGGAAAATGAGTTATTTAGATGTAGTTTGATAGACTAAATCTTTCAAAGAATGGTGCCCATGAGAAAAAAACATTTACTGTTTTCAAGGATGAAGGGGTCCTAGGTGCCAGAATAGTTGAGAATCCCTGGTGTAGAGCTGGAGAGAAGATAGGAAACTCAAGAGAATTCCCACATCAAGGAAGGGTAAATGGCGCCCACCGGATAAGGCAGACTCAGTTCGTTGTATAGTTGCATTCACCATTTGGGGGAAGAGCTAGCTAATTATAAAAGGCTTAGAATCCTTTAATTTGATGCTGTTTAGCCTTAGCTGTGCTGATGGGAAGCAAGGGAAAGGGTTTATGCCCAGGCTTCAGCTAAAGCTTTAATGTTGAATAGAATATTCTTGGGACCATGGGACTGTGGTTGTGCAAGTAAGACAAATCCAAGCTGGGTCAAAACTTCAGTGGCTAGAATCCAGTCAACTATGCCAGCTACTCCTCACCATCTAGTCTTCATCCAATGCCTTCTTGGCTAGTACCTTCTTGGAGTTTGAGATTTGAACTAGGAAGATCTGGGATTCAGGTATATGATGAAAGTAAAGTCTAGGATCAGATTGGGTCAGTAGCCAAAGCAAGGAAAACCTTGTAAGGTCGCATTGGTCCCAGATCTGCAAAAGAGTCCGGCTGAGAAAGGAGAACGGGATAGCAATGAACAACTCATGAAAAACTTCTCTCTCACCACTTGGCTCCTGGCTTTGCAGCTCAGGCTTTTGGTTTTCTCTTTGTTCGCTCTAATGTTCTGGTATTTCTTCAAGTACTGAAGAGAGAGAATCAGGAATGGGACCAGGAAAGAGATGTGTTAAGTGAACACAGCCAGATTTTAATCACCGTGAAATACTGATTCCTAGGTGCTTGATTAAAGGAACCGGTAAGGAGCCTTTCGCAGGCAGGAACCTTCCAGTGCTTTTCATATTACTCCTTACTTTCACATTACTACACACACTTTCTTCTTCACAGCAGCACACGAGGTGGGGACAAAGAGGAAAATTCAAAGTATCCAAAATGTCACGTATATAGCAACAAGAATGTAAACACATGGGCTCTCGAATGTCATTAGCTACTAGATATACCAAATACTTCTGGAAATGCAAATACTTGTTTTACAGGGGGACCAACTGCTGGGAAGTTTGCAGCTGAGCACATGCAAGAAGTAGCCCAGTTGTTACAAAATCATGAGATGGCACCAAAAACAAAGATCCTGCTGCTCCAGAGTGTAGCCTGTTGGTGTTACTTAAACCCTGCCAGCCAGAGAAGAGCCAGACATCTGCAGTTTATTCCTATTCTCATCAGTGTTTTGAAAAGCAGATGTGAGTCTACTATCAAAAGTGAAATAAACAGCCACCTCTGTGTGAAATTTTGGACTTGCTATGTTCTCTCCGTCATGACATGCAATAGCTCGTCTTGCATGAAGGAGCTTGGAGACCACAGCACTCTAAAATATGATTTGCAAATTTTGGCTACTGAGAATTGGTCCGGATGGCCTGAGAATTTTGCAGAGGTGCTGTATTTCCTAATTGGTTTCCACAGGAGTTAATCTCTCTAAATCCAGTTACGTGATGCAGCTGCCTGCACCATTGCCTTACTCTGGAAAACTGAAATAAATAGTAAAAGTCGATATATTATTCTTCCGGGTTTTCTTTCAGGTAGTCGAAAAATTCTACGTAAGTTTTCATAGTTACTGCAAGAACCGAACTTATGAAAAGCACTGCTGTTTAAAATGACCTCATAAAATTAAGTTCATAAAATGGGAATTCATTGGAAGACGCATTACCTGTACAAATGTTAGGAGCAGTGGTTGTTTTGGGGGTTATTAGATGACATTAAGCCAAGGCATCCAGAAACGCCAAATCCTAACCCAACCCCCAGCTGTCACCCCCTGTAGTGACCACTGCTGCCCCACCCGCATTCTCCATCCCTAACTATTTCAGTGCCGGCCTTCCAGCTGCCATGTCCTTGGCCTAGGTGCTTTTCTGGCTACCAGAACATGATCTTGTTGCACATGGGCCGACTGGAAGTGCAAGGAATGGACATTCATAGCACCAGCCCTCAACTCCACTGGCACAACTCCGGATGGAGACAGAGTGCCACGTGTTCAGACACGTAAAGACAGACTAAAGTTAGACTCTTGGGTTTTCATACAAATTTTCACTCTCCTTATTTTGTCTATTAGAGAATACGTAACCGAAAACCTACATTTGACTTTTGTGTTGCCCAGCCTCATCAAAAGCTTTATTACAAAAAACAATATTTATGGAAAAGTGCCTGCAGGGTATGTACCTATTTGTTTCTCTAACTACACTAACATTTGTCTCTAGCTTCAGCTGCAGCCATCGTAGGTTGAACTTTCATATTTCACCTTTCACAGACTTGCTTTGACTGAGCTGTGCTGTAGTGTCATGCTTCCGTCTTTCACTGAGGGGTCCATTTAAAAAGTAGTGTAGTTCCATAGTCCTCGCTTGTGTTTATTGCAGGAATGTTGTTAGGGATGCTAATCACACGACATGGTTTCATGAGGATCTCGGGAGAAATTTTCTCAGACCTTAAACCAGGAAAAGCTGTGTTCTTCTCAGCAACCGAATATTTTCATCCTTCGTGGATTTTGTGAATTGTGTAATGCAGAGTTTCTCAAACTAGAATGGAGTTTATAGTGGTAGATGAAGGGTTGGGAATCAGAAGTCCCATTTAGAGGCTGGTTCATGGTCAGAAATTACTTTTTAAACATGTTTTTTAAATTAAATTTTAATTTTTTCTCAAAGTAATACATGAACATAGTTCAAAAAGTCAAATAGTGTACGGAATCTGATGAGAAACAGCCGCCCCCAAGCCCCGTCCTGATTCACTCTCAGAGGTAACCATTTGAATTCTTTTGGCTATTTCTTGTTTATTTACCTCCACATTTCTAAATAGTTCACGTACATTGCTATTTTTTTTTTCAATTTTAGGTATTTTCCTTTTTACTTAATGTGACACATAGGACTTAGGATTTTAACACTGCGCCTTGCCTACATCCACTTGCCCACTTCTTCCTCTCTCAACATAATTGTGTCACAATTGTTGATTAAAACAATATGAGTATTTCAATATTTTTCATGGCTAAGTCATATCATGTAGTATAATTTCCTTCTTTGTATAACTCTTCGTTTTTCCTGGAGTTTCATTTGGTTTTGTTTTTCGCTTAGTTTTCTGGATATCTATCTCTAATTTATTCCCACTCTTTCCTCTATAGCTGTTTAACAACTCCCAATGTGGTTACACATCAAGTACGTAATTGTCAGCTCCGATTTCTTCTTGAAGTGAGCCCACCGTCATGGAACCCACCACCCTGTTGTTCCAATCGGGGCCTGCCACACACCTAGCAAATATTTTAGGGGTTCCCTTCAACATCCAGGAATCCCCTTACCCCTCCCATGTTGGACCCTCTGTTTCCTGTATACTATCACTTCGCTTTTCCTAGTTCACTCCCACATTTGAATTTGAAGCAGGTTTTCCAGTAGTTTCCTGAGAAAGAATGAATAGGAGGTAAATTTGTGGAGATCTCACATGTCCAACAATGTCTCTATTCATTTGACTTCAGCCTGCCCTTGACCCTGGAGGGGCAGCAGAGGACACCAATGCCCCGTGTGTGCCCTCCCCAGAAAAAGAGAACAGAGTTGACCACATTCAGTTTATTTTTCCCAAAGCTACCAATCAGGTAAGTCACTCACCTCGGCCGAAACCAGGAGTGTTACAGCTATTGGAGCTTCCTACTCCTGGAAGAAAACATCAGATTTGGAAAAGCAGCAGCTTTTTCTGTATCTTTCCAGAGTTATTCTATCTTTATGCAAGAAAATATACATATATCCCTTTTCTCAGTCCTTTTGGGTTTTTTTATTTTTTGTTTTGTTTTTGTGTGTGTGTGAGGAAGATTCGCCCTGAGCTAACATCTGTGCCAATCTCCTCTATTTTGTATATGGGACACCACCACAGCACAGCTTGATGAGCAGTGTGTAGGTCTGTGCCCAGGATCTGAACCTGCGAACCTTTGGCTGCCAAAGTGGAGCATGCAAACTTAACCACTATGCCACTGGGCTGTCACCCTAATTCTTTTATTTTTTACTGTGGTAAAAACACATAACATAAAATTTATCTGTTCTTCTTTAATTCTATCTTTAGGCTAGTGGTCCATACCTGAAACATACAGAGCTGCACTGTCTAATACAGTAGCCACTAACCTCATGTAGCTATTTAACTATAAGTTAAAATTTCAATTCATCATTCATACTAGCCCATTTCAAGTGCTCAACAGCCACATACAGCTAGGTGGTTATCATCCTGGACAGCACAGATAGTTCCAACATTTCAGAAGGTTTTACTGGACAATGTTGCTATTGATTAATAATAGCTTCCATTTATTAAGCATTTCGTTCAGACACTGTAGTAAAGATTTTGATCCCCACAGTAACAGAGGCAAACTTTATCTCAATATTAGAGGTAAGAAAATTAAAGTTCTATAAGAATAAATAACTTGCCTAAAGTAATCCTTTAAAGATTGACATTGCTCTTTATTGCCGATTTATACAAAGGTACTTGTATGCTTCTCACAGAACATACTCAATCCCAATGCTATATACTTTGCAAATAATTTCCCTTTATTTTGTTCCTTTCTTCCTTCAGAACAGTACATATGGGAAATCCCTAACTAATTTCACCCTAATTGTACTTATTATTCCTTCAATATATATACTTTGTCCTATACATATGTGAATAGAAAGTTTCAGAACGCTTAGCTATCCCTGTGTCTCTTAACTGGACTTTGACCTGCCCCCTACTTTGCTTCTCTAGACGACCAGCTCCATCCCCCATCTTTTTAAGCCTCCAAGAAGAGTCTGATCATACCAGCCAGTCAAGCCTTTACCTGGATAATCAGCTTCCCTCAGGAAGCTTTTGAAATTAGATTCTCACACTCCATTACAAAAACTACTTGGAAAGAATATCCGGACATGGGGATCTGAAAATCAAGTCCCTACAATGAGCTTAAGGTACCACCAGGTTTGAGAGTAAAACCTCAACTATTTCAGTCTAAAGATGGATAAATTCATCTTCTCCTTGTTTCCTCCCAGATAGCAGAGGAATAGAAAATAATATAAAACCATAGAAATAGATAAATTTTCAACATAGACTTGTTATACTTCATTTGCCAAGATGCACACAATGGTCAATAGGAGACTGAAGTTTATTTATCATATATGCAAGTCATATCTGACAACTGAGAAAACACTATTTACATAAAACACCATAGATTAAAAATACATAGTATTTGTATTTTAATACAATAACAGGGTCCCAGGATTTAAACAAGGAAGTACGATTCCAAATTTGCATTATATAGTTATTTGCTCTGCTACAAAGAACTATAGTGGAGGTAAACTTTGGCAGTATATTTCTCAAGAGTCAACTATTAACGAATTTCATATACATGGTTTTTCATCTGTAGAGGAAGATACAATTTCTTCAGCACATGTGGCAATTTCTGAGTCTTCCACTTCAGAATCCTCACCAGTTTCCTCTTCAGAATCAAATTCCTGACTATCCGGGGATTCAAAGTTATCCAGAGGTTCACCATTCAGCCTCTTTTAAAGAAAAAAACAACAATTTATTGTAAAAACTTTAAAACCCAAGTCCATTCTCAGTATGCTGATATAAGTGACCCTCAATGTTGTACGAGGTCCTTTTCATAACGTCTCTCAAATTCACTTACAATCAGTTATATCAGTCTCTCCACCATGCTAGATCCTATTTCAGCCAAGTCACAGTGCTTAATAATTTGCTCATTTTTTTTAAAGCACTGACCTGCTTTCAGAGTACAGCTGAAATCAGTACTTCTCAAACTATGACACTGAAGGACCAGGTTTTCTAATTTCCATCCGCTGTGGAGCAACACTTTTATGGCAGTTAAGAGAACTATGACAGTAATTCCCAATGAAAACTTTAAGCACTAATTCTGTCACGGCTCTAAAATGTAAGCCATTCAGTACAAAAAAAGTTTTGATTTGAAAAACTTTCTATCAGCAAGATGATTTTTCTGCAAACATGAGTAAGTTGAAGACCTATTTTTTAGGCCAAGAGTGGTAAAGTAACAGTTTCAGGCTAATTCTTAGAAATACACTAACTACCTCCAAATTTAAAAAAAAAAGTTAGATAAGGCCACCAAACTTTTTTAGTGCACCAATTAAATTTTATAAATGAAAGTAATGTCACATTGGCATTACAGTTAAATTAAAAACTGTCTAAAAATTTGTTAACTGTGAAATTAAATTTTTCTATTTTTCAGGTATGTTAATTCCTTTTTATACTTCTACAAGAAAATAGATGTTCTTTAGATGCTCTTCTGCTTCATAATAATAAAGAATACTATCTAACAGTTATTGGGCTCTTACTATGTGCAGGCACTTCTCTCATCTATTATAACTCGTTATTCTCATAATGAGCCTACAAAGCAGGTACTATTACTCCCATTTTACAGATGAGGAAAATGAAGCTGTGACAGGATAAATAAGCTGCTGGGCAGGGAGCTGAGACTCAAGGCCAGGAAATCTGATTCCAGAGCGCAAACACTTACTGATCACACGTCTGCCTCAATACCATAGACAAACAGATGATTCTGAATCAGGCGAAGGTTCAAACACGTACCTCTATCACCTCTGCCATATACTGCACGTGTTCTGCTACTTCTGCCAATTCTCTATTCTCCTTTTTCAGGCGGGCAATTTCATTATCCTTTTGTTCAATTTCTTTATGAAGCTATACAACAGAAATAAAGTCAGTTTTCCATACATTTGCTATGCTATAAACCAAATTATACGTTCCAAGTACATAACTGGTAGACATTTAGCACAAAGTTCCTAACAAAGGCGCTATCTTTGCCTCTCAACACAACAGGCTTCTTGTGTACAAGAACTCTGGTAATGAAGTTGCCCTTCTAATTACACTTTTCTTAGGCCAATATTAACACTAGTTTGTATTGCTCTAACTAAATATGCTCAGCAGTAGAAGGAAAATCATCTTGGAATGTTAAAAAAATGCCACAGATGATTTTCAGTACATACTTTCTCATTTTCCTTAAGTGCTTCATAGAGAGCCTTCCTCCGTTTCTCTGCCACTTCTTTCCAATATTGAGAGGATGGATTTTCTGAAACAAATTAATGTTTTACATGTCACTTTGAAAATCATTACTGTTACACGCTGCTGTAAAAACCCAGTAATTTTTTTTATCTAAAAACAATTTACAGGGGCCGCCCCGTGGTGCAGTGGTTAAGTTCACACATTCCGCTTTGGTGGCCTGGGGTTCACAAGTTCAGATCCCAGGCGCAGATCTAGCGCCACTTGTCAAGCTGTGCTGTGGCAGCATCCCACATAAAATAGAGGAAGATTGGCACAGATGTTAGCTCACTGACAATCTTCCTCAAGCAAAAAGAGGAAGATTGGCAACAGATGTTAGCTCAAGGTGAATCTTCCTCAGCAAGCAAGCAAGCACGCAAATAAATAAAAACAATTTACAATCTTTCTCAGTACTACCCATATTACTTAGTAGTACCCATTTTTAAAATGTTGAAGTCAGAAAAGCAAATCAATGTTTTTCTATTTTTCCCAACATTTTAAAGATTTCAACCCTTCAAAAGAACTGCAACACAAATAAATACACATATATCTTTCAGCTAGATTGTTAAAGATGTTTGTAACATGTGCTTTGTGTGTTTGTGTTTTTTTTTAACATTGACTTTTTTTTTAATTTAAGATTTTATTTTTTCCTTTTTCTCCCCAAAGCCCCCCAGTACATAGTTGTATATTCTTCGTTGTGGGTCCCTCCAGTTGTGGTATGTGGGACACTGCCTCAGCGTGGTTTGATGAGCAGCGCCATGTCCGTGCCCAGGATTTGAACTGACGAAACACTGGGCCGCCTGAAGCTGAGTGCGCAAACCTAACCACTCGGCCATGGGGCCAGCCCCCTAACACTGACATTTTTGAAAAGTCCTGATCAGTTATTCTGTACAACATCCTTAAACTTGGATTTGTCTGTTTCCGTGATTAGATTCAAGCTAAACATTTTTGACAGGAATATTGTCTATGTTGTATCCTTCTCAGTGTATCAACTTTAAGGTAAAAATTATATATGTATTTTTTCATACCTGTAATCATAAGATCAAATGCTTCTTGGGTAACACCTCCAGGACTTTTATTTTCACTGTGTTCTGGGACAATAACAACTCCTGAGCTGGAAGTCTTAGATGTTAACTGGTCCTTCCGATGTTTCCTTTTAGACAAGACTTTCACCAACTATAATGGCAATACGTACATTAATCTCATTTATTTTGATTTAATGAAGAAGAAAGCTGAGTGGTTTTATCACTTACGTATTAAAAATAGAGCACTTATATGTCTATAGCATTTTGACACCTTGGATCTTTTAAAAAGTCCCACAATTCAGGACTCTACCAAAATGTACAGCTATATTTTAGAAATTTTATTTGCAACGACTATTTTGGATTAGACTTGGATCTAGGACTTAGCTGAAATTCTCTTTATTGTTTAAATAATTCAGTACCATGGAAAGGCAATATTTTCAACCTGTAAAAATCTAGACACTCTCATCCATGATTTCATCCTTTACATACAGGGGTAAATGAATGAATCGAACATTTTACTCTCAAAACATCAAAGTAGGTTAGGATTGACTACATCATTCCAGTTCTGCTCCATCTATTCATACCAATTTTGAACTTCTTAAATTGAACAATTAAAAGAAAAAGCAGTTCTTTGGGGAATACGCAATTGCTATTCTTAAATTATTTCCAAATTTCAATGATTTAGGTATTCCTGACCAAGGAAATCTTGGAAGTGTTTTTAATGTAAAGGTAGTGTCATCTCTACCCCTTTCTAGCCCAACGACACATACCTCATTTTCTCTTCCAACAAGAGATCCAGCTGCAGAAGGCTGAATCATCTTCAGAGTTCTTCTTGGGATAGGACTATTCTGAAAGTCAAGATAATTCATTACCTGGTTACTGAGTTTCTATATGATTATCTGGTTCCTGAGTTGCTATATGGATGGTTACTCTCTTAGTCCTACTATAATTTAGAAAAAAAGAAACACTAAGAACGGTAATATTTGGTCTGCTATATAATTTTATAATGCTCCATATGAACAAGAATTGGTTTAATCTACTAACAATCTGGTTATTTCCCTAAAATTATAATACAGTTTGAAGAAATGCTAAGAATGGATCTTTCACCCAAATGTGACACAAACAAGCTGCTTTTCTCCTATAGCAATATATGCTCTTGCTCTAGTCATTTTATCAACTAATTGTATCTAGTTAAAACAAAAATGTAACAAAATTTCTAAGCTCTAACACTTCAAACCATATGTAATGAAATTCCAGTATAACAGGAATATTTGCATTCCCTCTTTAAAGGATCTTCCACACAGAAACTTTACCAAACATAACCTTTATGGTAGAAACCCAGAACACAGGTAAACTGGGAGAAAAGGTTAATTACTTACACTGCAATACTTCTCCCCTAATCAGAAGGATTCATCTCAGATTTCCTTTAAATGTGAATATTCCCTAACACATTTCTACGTATTCACCACAGGAACATAATTTTCAAGAACATACTTTACACAAAACCAAATACACACACAATAGGACCTCCTCCCTCTGAAATCTTTACGTCATTGTAGAAGCAGTTTTGCTTCAAGCCCATTCATTGGGAGACAGCTAAAATGTCAGTGCTTGCGGCCTACTAAAATACTGTAAAATGCCCAGGCTATTGTTTTGGAAAAACTATTGCCTTCCTTACAATATGTAAAAACCTTCCTGTCTATTTCCTGATCCGAAAGCTCTATTTCTGCAAAAATCATTAATTATACTGCCACCATGGGATAGCAAACAATGGTGAATACTCAAACAAGGTTAGCGAGAACACGACACCGAAGCAGCGTGAGAAAGTCACTGATTCCACACTGTACTTCAC